>NC_142065.1:126316253-126616253 GCF_059756535.1 Pantherophis guttatus
TTTTACTAATTATTATTTTCCCTTAACAAGAATATAAGCTTCTCTGTAAAGTACATGTACTTTGATGTTATTATGTAAATAACCAATTAATAATCATTTTCATAGGAATGAAAATGAAAACAAACATATTAAATTCTTCACTCTAATTTGTTTTGTTTGAAATTTCTTTATTGGTGTAGCTCATGCTTTAGATGCAGACTGCCCCAGGGTTTCTGAAGCTCCTAAACAATCTTATTAGCAAGGATGGTTAATCATACTTTTTCAGAGACCCTGAAAAATGAGCCATATTTTTAAATGTTAGAATCATAAGGCTGGACAGGACCTTGGAGATTTCTAATCTAACCTCCTGCTCAAAGCAGGAGTCTTATATGGTCCCAGTCAAATGGCTGTCCTTTCTATTTTTGTAAACGTCCAGTTTTTCAGCATTTTTTGGGCTAAATAAACTCAATATCAATAATTTCCTATCTATATATAAACACAATAGATCAAATCTTACAACCATAAGGCACATTTTCATCCTTGTTTTTGCTGTCAGTGGAAATATGGGATTTCAGATCTGTATCTGATTTTAGTCTGGAAATGAAGGAAAATGCACCTTGATCTATTGTAGTTCAATGAATTATTTCAATAATTATTTCAATACAGTACAAGCAAATTCTTCAATACATTTCCTTCTGTTCTTAAAAGAACAGAATTTCACCCACCTGAGATGACAATAGTCCAGACAAACCACACTCTTCATTATGTTGTGTACTACAAATGGTGCTCATAGCAAATGCATTGTTCCATCTTTCTTTCTTTCTTTCTTTCTTTCTTTCTTTCTTTCTTTCTTTCTTTCTTTCTTTCTTTCTTTCTTTCTTTCTTTCTTTCTTTCTTCTCTTTCAATAATCAATCAGTCGATCAATCTTCCCCTTGAATGCTTTTTGCTTTTCTCTTTCCGACTGAAAGCATACACTGAGCTCTTTTGAGTCTCTACCTTCTTCCTTTTGGCTAATTAAGGATAACCACTTGGAGAATACTCATTATTAGCATGTACAGATGAGATCCTACTACAAAATGTCACTTGTTGGGCACAGCCTTGTTGCCGGTGGAGTGATAGCACAGGGTCTTGGCTGGGTCGGTTGGTTTGGTGACTAGTTTGGCTCAACTAATCAACATCTTCAGATTTTCCCTCCTCAGCTGAGAGCTGTTGCGGGAGGAACATCTTTCTTGACGAAGGAGGAATAGCTTTCAATACTTGTAATCAGCATCTTCAAGAGATTAATATCAGAGTACATCTAAAGTTCCCTCTTCATAGAGTAAAACTTTATTGTTGTTAGGTTTTAATCACCCCATGTGTTCATGCAAACTTCTAGGTTCCTTTGACTCTACTGATATATATGTGCACTAGTTTGCTCCACTGATGCTGGTTAATAAACACAAAAAGTGCCCATTTCTGTAACTGGTATATTGAGGAACTTTGGAAAATGCACCAGACCAGCATGATTGGAACATGAGTGTCAGAAAATGTGCTCTGAATACTGACTTAATATTAGGAAGAGTCAGTAATGAATATAGTAATAGCAAAAATAATAATCATAGTACTTTATAGGAGTGATGATGACAAAGATACAATCCTTCACCACACCACTGCTGCATCCTCACAGTGCCATCCAGTGGAGATTTTTTAAAAACATAGTTTAGGGTCTTTAGAATGGGATTGTTCTCCTCCTAAAGGTTCAGATTCAAATTTGGATGGGTGCTTCTTCATTGGAAGAACCTTTTTGGAATACAATACCTTTCCTTAGTGGAAGCTGGTACACCAGCTTTGGCATTCTCCAAGAGAGCTCTCTTCAACAACACTTGCTCTTGTCATCACAATATTATATTACCGTAACATGACACCCCAAAAGAGGAAATACACCACGGATGAGAACAAATAAGCCCACAGATTTGCACTGAAATGTATGCAATTGATAGACACACATATACTCATGCTATAATTTAGAAATAATTGCAATAATTTGGGATAGATAAAAGACAACTCTATTCCTGTTAATAAGTCTCTGGTTGATTTGCAAAAGATTGATAAAGAGAGCTAATTCTTAATTGCTTAACAGTAGCAGCAGCAAAGGAATTTCCACTCTGCTTTTGAAATGAAGAAAGGTTGAGGGGAAGCAGAAGTAGATTGAAAGTTCTATTTACTTGTTCTATTTAAAATCAGTTCCTAGATTCAGTATTCCTTACTTCCTTTGGACTAATTAGTAGATTTTGGAATTTTAAGCAACCAACATATTAAACTCCAAGAACTTGATGTCTGATTGCTACTAGAGTACCTTTGTTGAAATACAATACATTCCACCCTAGTTAGATACACGCTGGCTTTCCCATGGACTTTAGTAACAGTAACAGTAACAGTGTTAGAAGGGACCTTGGAGGTCATCTAATTCAACTCCGTGCTCACGCAGGAGACCTGTACTAGGGATTCAAACTGCTGTACTGCCGACCTTTCTGATTGACAAACTCAGCATCTTAGCAACTGAGCCACCTAGTCAGGCTTTTTGCTGAGTGTTAATTCACTCAGCTTCATTAACCCCTTTTTCTTTTGGTTCTTTATCTTTAAACTAGATTTGGACCACACATTCTTTCAAATGTAGGAAGTGTTCATACTTTATAACTAAATGTAGTTATAAAGGGTAATAGAGGATTATCCTTTATAAACTAGGATCCATTGCTACTGTATTGGAAACTGCAATTAGTTAGCAAGTAAATAGATTAAGTTCATGAGTCCAAAATACTAGTTTAAATCTTTAAAACCTTTCAGGAATTAGAATCAAACTATTTATATAGTATAGAGTATTCCACACAGGTCTTCTGTGCATATATCGTATTCTATGATGTGATGAGTTTTTCCTGTTGTGCTACCTTAATTGTGGAATGGTGTTCCCAATTATTTTGCTGCATTTTTGGTAACAAATAAACATTTTTTCAATTCTCTTTAGAATAATGGATCTCATTTGTTTATATATTTATATTTTATAGGCTTTGCTTTTAGCTGTTGTTTAGGTGTGTGTGTGTGTGTGTGTGTGTGTGTGTGTGTGTGTGTAAAAGATGAAGAAGGAATGTGAATGAGACTGTTTTTCAGATACATTGATAATGTGAAACAGCTTCAACCCATTTATTGGAAGAAAAGAGTACATTGTAGAATAAAATAAAAAATAAAACAGGAAAATAGGGGGGAAAAAGAGTCAAAGAAAGAAAATTCCAAAAATGATTGTACTATGAATGTCTAAGCATACCAGCAAATCTTTAACTTTCTATCTATGTAATTGAAATATAGCCCAATTGGGCACTGATTACTGAACCTCTCAGTGGGTTTTTCTGGGGGAATAGTTTTGCAAGCTGACAAAAAAAAGAGCAAAATAAAATATTGAAATCCAATTTTTCCATGAAATAACTCAAAACAAGTACAAACTCTTTATTACAGTTGCCAATCAGCAAAACAAAGTGCAGAAAGCCACCAATAATTTTGCTAGTGAAATAAATGGAGAACAAAAGATTAACCATTAAATCTAGCCCTTGCAAAACAACATGGTTGCAAAGAGGAGCAGCAGCAGAAAACAACAATCACTAAAACAAGTTGCTCATGTCAATAGCTGAAAATCACTTGATTGTCCTCAGCCTTTCTAAAGTGAAAAGTCTTCATGACCCATTAAAATAATGGTGAGGGAGAGAACACAATAAAGTGAAACAAATACAAAGTCATTTTAATAACACAGGCTATTGAGGTTCTTGTATGTTATTTTTAAAATTGGAATTAAAATCTTGTTATAAAAATATTGTGATATTGCAAATGTCATTGCAGTACAGTTACTCAGGCATTTTCTTTCAGACATGGGACTAACATTTAATTCTGTGGATTTTCTGTGTCTCTGCTCTAATTCCTTCTCAGGCTAGGTTTTTAAAGAAATGAATTATTAGGTAGGCTCATGTGAACTAACTCTAAAAACCTCCTATATTTTGAGAAGCAGGTTAAATTAAGAACTGTATGGTGAATAATTAACAACATTAATTGTTCTCTAGGTCTCTATTCATCAAAATCCCCATTCTAATTTATCTTCGCTGGGCCAGCTCCGATCTTATCTACATTGTACAGTGTTGAATTCTAGGTTCCATCTAGCTTGAACTGGTGACCAAGAGACATTTATGGAGAATAAAAAGGATTTCCCCGTATTTTGTTGCTTAGGATCTAATCTAAGGTTTCCTTAAAGATCCTCAATACCAATTAGCAATGCAATCCCCTCTATGACAATTGGGAATATGTTAGTATGAAAGAACAATCAGGTTGCAGAACATTTAGAAATTTCAAAGATAAATAAAATTAGTAGCTAAATGCAACAGAGTGCTGGCCTTTGGGGAAAAGTGGGAGGAAATGTGGCAGTGGGCTCAAAGTGAGAAGCAAGTATTGTGTCATAGAACTGGGCCTCAATCTTTTATTGTGTAATAAGGGTAAAACAATTAACATTTTGCTGGTAGCTAGCCTTCCAACTTTGAGAGGTATTAATAATCTCCCAATTATTAATTATGAAACATCTAGAAGCATCTAGAATCATAGGGAGAGTGGGAGGAGAGATATGGCGGGTGCAGGGGGCCATATCATGTTTGAGGAGTACGCACTCGCTGCTTATGAGCGGTGGCATGCTCCGGCCCTCAAGACGCCTCTTGTATTCCAGGTTGTGCAGAGTCTCAGGGCCCGAACCTTCAGCTGCTGTTGTGTAATGTCAGGTCTGCGACTAATAAAGCCCCCCTCATTCATGATTTAGTTCAGGAGGGGGGTGCGGACCTGGCAGGGATTACAGAGACCTGGTTGGGCCACGATGGGGGGTTTCCCCTCGTGGAGATGTGCCCACCAGGCTTCCGTGCATTTCATCAGCCGAGGGCCCAGGGGAGGGGAGGGGGGGTAGCGGTGATTATTAAAATATATGACTATATTTCCTTTGAAGTTTGGATCATGGCTCATGAATTAATTAGGGCATCTTTCGGAAACTTGACAGAAAGTCTTAGTCCGAGGGAGGCCACTGTTCCTCAGATAGCCGGCTGTGAATCCCTCCTTGTGAAGTGGGGTCATGGGGTGCAGATGGGTTTGTTGACTGCATATCTGGCTCCCTACCACATGACAGCAGCCCTGCCTGAGCTGCTCGACGTAATAGCCGGGGTGGCGGTGGATACCCCCAGGCTTTTGGTCATGGGGGATTTCAACCTGCCATCCGTTGGTGAAACGTCAGAAGCAGCTCGGGAGTTCATGGCTTCCATGACAGCCATGGACCTGACCCAGTTAGTTCATGACCCCACCCACATCGGGGGACACATGCTGGACTTGATTTTTTGTCTCTGGTCAGTGGTTGAATGATCTTACAATAGGGGACCTAGTTATTAAGCCCTTGTCATGGACAGATCATTCGCTCATTCAGCTAGACTTTCGAACCGCTTCCCCTCATTGCAGGGAGACGGAACCGACCAGGTAGTTCCGTCCCAGGCGCCTGATGGATCCTGAGAGGTTCCTGACGGAGCTTGGGCCATTCCCAGAGACTCTGACTCGCGACTCGGCTGAGGAACTGGTGGCCATCTGGGATAGGGCAGCCGCTGGAGCCTTGGACCGCGTCGTGCCTTTGCCGCTTCTGACTCGGTACCAATCTCAACCAGCTCCTTGGTTCTGCAAGGAGCTGAGGGAGATGAAGCACTGGAAAAGATGCCTAGAGAGCAATTGGAGGTCCAGCCGCACTGAATCTGACTGGACACTGGTGAGGTCTTATATCAAGACCTACCTAGTGGCGATAAGAGTGGTGAAATCCAACTATTTTTCCACTCTTATTGCATCTGCAGAGAACCGCCCAGCCGCCCTGTTTAGGGTGACCTGCTCTCTCCTACGGGTGGGAGCGAGGGAGGATCCCTTGCAGGATAGAGCTGAGGATTTTGGACAATTCCTGCATGATAAAATCGCTCAGATTCAGACCGGCCTGGACTCTGATTGAATAGCCTCGGACAGGATGACGGAGGTGAGTCTTGAGAGTGTCACCTGGGAAGAGTTTGACCATGTGACTCCTGAGGACGTGGACAGGATTTTGGGGTGGCTTAATGCTACCACATGTTTACTGGACCTGTGTCCCTCCTGGTTGGTGCTGGCCTCCCAGGTGGTTACACGAGGCTGGTTTCAGGAGATTAACAACACTTCATTGAGTGAGGGTATCTTCCCATCTGCCCTGAAAGAGGCAGTGGTGAGGCCCCTCCTCAAGAAGCCTTCCCTGGACCCAGCTGTATTAGCTAACTATTGTCCTGTCTCCAACCTCTGCTTCGCGGTGAAGGTTGTTGAGAGTGTGGTGGCGGGACAACTTCCTCGATTCCTGGGTGAAGCTGTCTATCTAGATCTGTGCCAGTTGGGCTTCAGGGCGGGTTACAGCACGGAAACGGCATTGATCGCATTGGTTGATGATCTCTGGAGGGCCCGGGACAGGGGTTGCTCCTCTGTCCTGGTCCTCCTAGATCTCTCAGCGGCTTTTGATACCATTGATCATGGTATCATGCTGCATCGGCTAGAGGGGGTGGGAGTGGGGGGCACCATGCTACAGTGGTTCTCCTCCTTCCTCTCTGACCGTACGCAGTTTGACGGGGGGGCAGAGGTCAACCTCGAGGTTCCTCACTTGTGGGGTGCTACAAGGGTCGGTCCTCTCGCCCCTTCTGTTCAACATTTATGTGAAGCTGCTGGGTGAGATCATCCGTGGCTTTGGGGCAAAGTGTCAACTGTATGCCGATGACACGCAGTTGTACATTTCAACCCCAGGCCACCCCAATGATGCCCTTGACGTGAGGTCCCGCTGCCTGGAGGCCGTGCAGATCTGGATGGGGAGGAACAGGCTCAGACTCAACCCCTCCAAGACTGAGTGGCTGTGGCTTTCGATGGCCCAATATAGCCAGCTGACACCGTCGCTGGCTATTGGGGATGAGATCTAACCCCCCTCAGAGAGGGCTTGCAACTTGGGCATCCTCCTGGATTCATGGCTGTCCTTGGAGGATCATATGATGGCCGTGGCCAGGAGGCCTTTTTATCAGGTTCGCCTGATCTCCCAGTTGCGTCCCTTTCTGGATCGGGATGCCCTGCGCACAGTCACTCATGCCCTCATCACTTCCCGGCTGGACTATTGTAATGCTCTCTACATGGGGCTCCCCTTGAGGAGCACCCGGAGGCTCCAGCTGGTCCAGAATGCAGCCGCGCGAGTAATAATGGGGGCGACTCGTCGCTCCCATGTAACACCCATCTTGCGCGAGCTGCTCTGGCTCCCGGTGGTCTTCCGGGTGCACTTCAAGGTGTTGGTTACCACCTTTAAAGCGCTCCATGGCTTAGGACCTGGTTACCTACAGGACCACATTCTGCCACTGATTGCCTCCCACCGACCAATACGCTCCCACAGAGAAGGCCTCCTCAGGGTGCCGTCAGCCAAACAGTGTAGGCTGGTGATCCCCAGGGGGAGAGCCTTCTCTGTGGGGCCCCCGGCTCTATGGAATGAACTGCCCCCGGACATACGAAGGATCCCCGACCTCCGTGCCTTCCATCGCGCTCTGAAGACCCTATTATTCCAGCAAGCTGGTCTGACAGGATAAAGGTTTTTTAAATTGGGTTTTGATAGGGGTTTTAAAATGATTTTAGTTGGATATTTTAAATTTGGCCGAATGATTGAATTATTTTAATAAGCTTTTAATTTTTGTTATACATTGTTTTTACCATGGTAAAAGCAGACTCAAACCCACACTGATAATGAGCCATGACCAAGGACCAGAAGCCAGACCGCAGCTGCATCATTAGCCACTTTAAACCCCTCCAATCCATACATGAAGCAGACTGACACCCACCATGAAGAGCTTGCACGGCCACAAACATGAAGCCAAACAACAACACAGCTCACCAGCTCAAATCCCCCTGCAACTCAGACTAAGCTGAGCACAACCAAGCCCCCACCCAAACAGAACACACCCCCAGCCAATCAGAGCACAACCAACCCCCCATCCAATCAGAGCACAGCCAAGCCCCTAACCAATCAGAACACACCTCCACCCAATCAGAACACAGCCAAGTTCCCACCCAATCAGCTCACACCCCACTAGCAGTTAAAAGGAAGAGACAGCTGCGATCTCACATTGCTCCTGGAAGCACGAAGCCGAGAACACCAGCCTGAAGATGACGAATGAGACTTCGTCGAAACGTCGCCAAGAAACTTCCAATTTTATGTGGGAGAAGACCCGAATAACCAAAGACCTACATACAAACACCCGCGAAAACCTGAGAAAACATATATATGTATATGTATATGTATATGTATATAGGGCTGGATTCTAGAATCTAGAATCATAGGGCTGGAAAGGACCTAGGAGGTCTTCTAATCAATCCCCCTGCCCATATTGTCATTCTTATTTCAGTGAATATGATAGGGAGTACTCTTACACAGGTCAGATGTTCCACTACTACTATGGGAATGGGGCAAGTTCCAATGTCTGCCATAGTCTAAAAGTACTAGCATCAGTATGACCACCAAATGCTAATTAACTCAGCAAATTAATTGACTTGCTGAAGTTGTACTGGCATCCTTATTGTTTTCCATTTGGTTCATGTAAGATGTTGTATAGACTCTGTATAGACTCTATATTTATTACCCAATGTCATTTCCAGTATCTTTAGGAAAAATACAACCAGTGTATTGGGTACACTGGTTGGGTACAACCAGTGTACCCAACCTCATCTCCTTGGGTACAGCCACTTTCTTCTCATGGCCACACTATTCTTCTACTTTCCCTTCCTCTCGGCCCAAATTCACAACATTGATCAGTAGAAGAGAAAGAAAGGCAGATCTTTGTATTGACTAAATAACAATCTGCTTTGTATTACAGGTTAGCAATCCAGACTAAATAAGATTTACTAAATAAAACCTATAGGATACAAAATAGAACTTATAAAATCAAACAAGGCATATAAAATTTAAAAATGCACCATTTTATTAGCAATGTGTGATAATATGCATATAAACTGTGCAGCAGTGAAAGTAACCTTGGGGTACTTATCTTCCTGTACAAGTTGAATATATATTTGTTTATTCCCTTCATGGAAATGGAGTTAGCAGATGCATTAATAGCTCAGTACATATGTCTCAATCACAGAGGCTGCTCTTCCTTTCCTTTTCCATTGCTAGTATGTATACAATTGGAGGGGCAGAAGAATAGTCAGAAAAGGTAAGGAAAATGATAAGAAATGCTGGGAGTGGAATCAGTTGAGATATGTTCCTTAACAGATATCTAATGATGCCAGCTCTGATGTTGGCCCTGAGGATTTCAAGTATTTATCCAGGTTTATCCAGACCTAGATGGAAGTTTATAGTTTGTCCTGAGCATTTGAATTAATTTGAATAATTCAATAACTCCCTCAAATCCACACTCAGTATATAGTAAATCTTCAGTTGAATACATTTTGATTTAGTGGACTTCAAAAATAGCAAACAAAATTCTCCTTTAGACAATCACCCCAAAATAATGGACAGGCCATTGCATCTGTATGACAGACAATTAATGTAAATTACGCCATTTGCATAATTTTGTCGTCACACAAATTATGTAAATTGATACAAAAGATATAAATTCAGATTTAATGGACATTTGGGAGTAACATATATCCGCTTGTTCTAATGGCTTATTTAACTAGTTTCCTATATCTTGACTGAGTCAAAGTTACCAGTTTTATATGACAATACGGTCTAAAGAAAAGCAGATCTGCCAGGTTTACTTTCACTCAGGTTCTCATGTTTTAGTCTTAATTTTTATATTAGCATAATTTTTAAATTAAAAAATCAACATAAATTGTGCAGTTTTTCCAGCGTACACATTTTGTTACAGTATTCAATCATAGGTACAGGCCTGAGTTCAGTTATATGTGCTTTTTCTAATAAACAGATTTCATCAAGCAATTTTCTCTAAGGTGCTTTCATCTATAATTTCCCCAATATATGCATTTTATGTGCAGGATTTTATTAAGAATTTTGCAAGTCCTGAAATGTGCAGAATTTGGTTTATAAATGTGATTTAGTCCATTTATATTCAAAAATACAAATGGCAAAAGCTTGTATTTATAATGAGAGCTGAATAAATTGTCATACATTACTATTTATCCATTTTTGTTCCCTACCAAATTAAAAATATATATATATGTATCTTAGCAGTAAGGAGACTGTACTGCAGAAGTGTCTGGGGCAGTATCTGGTCATATTCTTTTGATTACTTTCAGTTCTTATGTCCCACAGATCAAGAAAAAGAGCTTAGTAGAATTTGGTCAATTATTTTGCCTCTATGGCTCATTATAGCTCAGCTCAGTCCAAGAAGGGGTCCAACCTCATTAAAAGAGCCCTTGGTGTGATTATTCCTGGAAAGGAAAAATAAATGGACCCAGATGAAACAATGAAAATGAACAGCTACAAGTGAAGTTCTCAATGAATGGTGGCTGAATAAAACAAATTTGGTAAATCCATTTCAGTCTAGCTTTAGGCCTGGTTTTGGTTGTGAAAATTCCAAAACCAGGGGCACAATTGCCTTGTGGGAAGATTTTTGTTAGAGGAGAGCTGGAGTCTAGAAGCCCAGAGAATGTTCTGGATCCTTCAGCAGTTTTCGGTGCTTCCAGTCACTGCCTCTTTTTTTGGGGAAAGGTTATCTGAGTTACATATGATTTTCAGTAACTCTGTTCATATCTAGATCATCATTTCCAGAACCGCTTCCAGGGGGTTTCTGCTTGACTTTACAGTATTTACAAGAAAGCCTATCACAAAGTTCCATTTTATCTCCAGCGATGTATGACATTTACCTGAATCTATCAAGTGCGAGATCATTCGTTCTCCATTTGATCAGATCCAGGTAAAGCAGTGAAAATAATCCCCTTTAAGGACCAAATTGAACATTTGGAGTGCTTTTAATTCTATGATTAGCAAGACAAAAATATTCTGTAGAACAGAACACCTTTCACCAGTTTGTTATGGTCTAGATCAGAAGTGTCAAACTCACATCGTCACGGCAGTGTCATGTGATGTATCGGGACTTTTTTCCCCTTCATTAAACTGGGTGTGGGTGTGGATAGCATGTGACGCATCTGGCCCATGGGCTGGGAGTTTGACAGCCCTGGTCTAGATGGTTAGCCACATAATCCATGGTCCATTAACTTTTTGTTTAGATTATTGCAAAGTATTGCTTGTTCTTGAAGATAATCCAAAAATTTTAGTAAGCACACAATGTTTTTTATTTATGTTTATGTATATATTTATCAATAATTGTAGGCTGCCCCAGCTTGATGATCTCTGATCAAGTTCATGATCATCGAAAAGTAAGAAATATAGTAAATAAAGGAGAATATTTGTAGATCAGAGTTGAAATAAGGGTTGCTTTGGTAATCTCTTTCATTATCTAAACTAGGTAACATGATCAGTGCATCTGGGTAATGAAACATCTGCAAAAAAAATACTTGAATGATCATTCACAATCTTGTTTTAAAATTTCATTCATGGCTAGAGAGGCCCTTTGTTATGTTTTATGTTGTTTTTTTCAGAGACTGTTTTTCTTGTCAGGAAAAACAAAATGTTGCATTAAACTTAAAGACAACTAGTTGAAATCTCAGTTTTAAAAACATACATATGCCACCAAAAGTCACTGTTTTATCATCTAATCTTGGGGATCTTTGCCCTGCCAGAATTGAGGATCACATGACCACCCCTTCTTGTTGTGGCAGGTGGTTGAGCCATACTTTCTTTCTTGGCAAATATACTGCTCAAAAAAATAAAGGGAACACAAGCAGAAGACATCCAAGATCTGAATGAATGAAATAGCCTTATTAAATACTTTGTTCTTTACATACAGTAGTGTATACACTGCTCAAACAACTAAAGGGAACACAAAACTACTGTATGTAACGAACAAAGTATTTAATAAGGCTATTTAATTTATTCAGATCTCGGATGTCTTCTGCTTGTGTTCCCTTTATTTTTTTGAGCAGTGTACTTTGTTCATTACATAGTTGAATGTGCTGACAACAAAATCACACAAAAATTATCAATGGAAATCAAATTTATCAACCCATGGAGGTCTGGATGTGGAGTTACAGTACACTCAAAATTCAAGTGGAAAAAAATACTACAGGCTGATCCAACTTTGATGTAATGTCCTTAAAACAAGTCAAAATGAGGCTCAGTAGTATGTGTGGCTTCCATGTGCCTGTATGATCTCCCTACAATGCCTGGGCATGCTCCTGATGAGGTGGCGGATGGTCTCCTGAGGGATCTCCACTCACACCTGGACTAAAGCATCCCCCAACTCCTGGACAGTCTGTGGTGCAACGTAGCATTGGTGGATGGAGTGAGACATGATGTCCCAGATGTGCTCAATTGGATTCAGGTCTGGGGAACGGGCGGGCCAGTCCATAGCATCAATGCCTTTGTCTTGCAGAAACTGCTGACACACTCCAGCCACATGAGGTCTAGCACTGTCCTGCATTAGGAGGAACCCAGGGCCAACCGCACCAGCATATAGTCTCACAAGGGGTCTGAGGATCTCATCTCGGTACCTAATGGCAGTCAGGCTACCTCTGGCAAGCACATGGAGGGCTGTGCGCCCCCCCAAAGAAATGCCACCCCACACCATTACTGACCCACTGCCAAACCGGTCATGCTGGAGGATGTTGCAGGCAGCAGAACGTTCTCCATGGCGTCTCCAGACCCTGTCATGTCTGTCACATGTGCTCAGTGTGAACCTGCTTTCCTCTGTGAAGAGCACAGGGCGCCAGTGGCAAAGTTGCCAATCTTGGGGTTCTCACGTCCTGCACATTGGGCTGTAAGCACAACCCCCACCTGTGGATGTCGGGCCCTCATACCACCCTCATGGAGTCTATTTCTGACCGTTTGAGCAGCCACATGCACATTTGTGGCCCGGTGGAGGTCATTTTGCAGGGCTCTGGCAGTATTCCTCCTGTTCCTCCTTGCACAAAGGCGGAGGTAGTGGTCCTGATGCTGGGTTGTTGCCCTCCTACGGCCTCCTCCACATCTCCTGATGTACTGGCCTGTCTCCTGGTAGTGCCTCCATGCTCTGGACACTACGCTGACAGACACAGCAAACCTTCTTGCCACAGCTCGCATTGATGTGCCATCCTGGATGAGCTGCACTACCTGAGCCACTTGTGTGGGTTGTAGACTCCATCTCATGCTACCCCTAGAGTGACAGCACTGCCAGCATTGAAAAGTGACCAAACCATCAGCCAGAAAGCATAGGAACTGAGAAGTGATCTGTGGTCACCACCTGCAGAACCACTCCTTTATTGGGGATGTCTTGCTAACTGCCTATGCTTTCCACCTGTTGTCTATTCCATTTGCACAACAGCATGTGAAATTGATTGTCAATCAGTGTTGCTACCTAAGTGGACAGTTTGATTTCACAGAAGTGTGATTGACTTGGAGTTACATTGTGTTGTGTAAGTGTTCCCTTTATTTTTTTGAGCAACGTATTTGGTGAGAATAACACCAAGAACAATGTGTAGAGGAGGAATATTCTGTGGAAGAACAGCTATGCTATCTAAATTCTGTTGGGCTCATACTGATCACATCAAGGAGATGTACCGTATTTTTCGGAGTATAAGACACACCTTTTTCCCCCCTAAAAGGGGGTGAAAATTTAGGTGTGTCTTATACACCGAATGTAGCCCGCCCACCCACTGGCCCCCACCCTTTGGCCTCTGCCTCCCAGCAGTTACCTCCTTGCAAGCAACAGCAAGAAAAAACAGTTCCTTTCAGCTTCAGCACAGCCTAATTAGCACAAGTTGATTGGATCGGCCTCCCGATTCTCAACTGATTTGCTCTCAGCTGTTTTGCGCAGGGCTCTGCTGCTTACTGCAAAGAGGTAAATTGCTGGGGCAGATTTTTTTTTTCCCTTGTGCTAATCAAGCTATGCTGAAAATGAAAATGAAAGTAAAGCAGGCTGTTTGCTAATTGCTGCAACGAGGCAAAATTGCTCAGAGGCAGAGGCAGATTTCTTTTTCTTCTTTTCCTCACCAAAAAAGGTAGGTGTGTCTTATACTCCAGTGCGTCTTATACTCCGAAAAGTACTGTATTTTCTTTTCTTCAGTACTTCCCTCTTTCCCAACTAGTTTCAATAGGAGAGGGAATAAATGCATACAATCCATAACCAGTATAGTTTTTGCCATTCAGTGAATGTGATTGGAGGTGGAGAAGACAGATGACATAATTATTCTTACCTTTATTGCTAGAAGAGCAATATAGCAGTGAAAAAATCTGTAATCATTTCCATGCAGCTGATATAAGTAGACCATTTAAGAAGAAGTCTATATATCCAAGGTTCCTTTATTGTCTCCTAAGAATCAAAGGATGGCATGTGTCATTTTACCCTACCTTTTTAAGAATTAAAGCCTCTTAAAAGTTTTTTTTTTTAATATAAACATTCCATCTTCCCTTAAACAGTGTGTCATCTGGGCACAAATATCTCTTTGCAATAACCCTCAAAATTTAGTACAGCATTCATTACATTAATATTAATTCTCTGATCTTACAATTGTAGTATATTGAACAATTGAGCATAATAAACTTACTCATTTTTCCCTCTTAACATATCTTCTAATAAGAATATAATAATAATATTAAGTATAATAATCCTAATAATAACAATAATAACAATTATCATATTGTTTACATCTCTATCTTAACATATTTTCTACTCTTCTTTGATCTCCCTTTATTTCCAACTTCCATTTTTATTCTCTAACCATTGATAAAATAATTCCCATATCAAATAATATTCATTTTCGTTCTTTCTCCTTAATTGCAAGCATTAATCTGTTCATTTCTGCAAGTTCTAATATTTTCCTAATCACATTCTCACCAGTACAGATATCTTCACTTTTCTAATTTTGTGCAAATACGATTCTAGCTGCGGTTAATACATGGATAATTAAATATGTGTTCTCTTTACTGTAAGTTTCAGGTAAAATCCCCAACAAAAATATTTCTGGTTTTAAATCAATGTGCTGTTTTATCATCTTTTCCAGCTATGTATGCATTTTTGTCCAGTATTTTTTTGCTTCTACACATGTCCATCACATATGATAATAAGACCGAGGTATCTGGTGGCACTTCCAACATTTAGCTGACTTATTTTAAACATTTTTGCCAACCTCGCCGGTGCAAAGTGCCATCTATAAAACATCTTATACAGATTTTCTTTATATGCAGTTGGCATCATTAATTTGTAATTCCTGTTCCACAATTTCTGCCATTTATCTAATTCTATTGTATGACCAAAATTTTTTGCTCATGCTATCATTGTCTCCTTCACTTGTTCATCTTCCAGTTTTATGCCCAATAAGGAGCTGTACAATTTCTTTATCAATCTTTCTTCTGTTCCTGTTAATATCTTATCTAATTCAGTTAATTCTTTATAGAAACCATATAATTTAGCATCTTTCTCATAGCCTCAGTTGCTAAACACACTACTAGAACATGCAACTGTGGTCTTTTGGGGAAATTTGGAATATGCCTATCAGGCCAGAAGAAATGTATAATAAACTCAAATAGATTTTGCTAAATGAAAATACCATGCTGACTTGGTCTAGCTCAGAAAAGGATAAACCAGTATTAAAACTAGACTAACAATCAAATAGTAAAGTATCCCAATTAAGAAACTACCAAGAAGAAAACAATACTCCCACCAACAAACCACCATATATAAACAGAGAGGAAACCTCACTCCCAACCAGTACTGAAAAGGTTATATAGTTGCGTAATGAAACATCTGCAAGAAAACAACCAAGTTCAGAGAGCACTAAGGACTCCATAGTTCAAGCCTGAGCTACAATTATTCTCTACTATTGGTGTCTCAGAAAAGCTACATAGAGTTTGATCTAGTTAGCATTTCAATGGAAGTTCATCAGAACTAGAAACTAGACTGGGAAGTTAAAAAAGAAAACAATGTCAACATACAACTGTATTGTTGCTAATAAAACTACATACACATGAGTGGTGGGTTTCCAATTTTTTTACTACTGGTTCTGTGGGTGTGGCTTGGTGGGTGTGGCAGGGAAGGATACTGTAAAATCTCCATTCCCTCCCCAATCCAGGGGAAGGTTACTGCAAAATCCCCATTTCCTCCTGATCAGCTGGGACTTAGGAGGCAGAGAATAGATAGAGGCGGGGCCAGTCAGAATTTTTACTACCGGTTCTTCGAACTACTCAAAATTTCTGTATCGGTTCTCCAGAACTGATCAGAACCTGCTGAAACCCACCTCTGATACACATGTCCCTGAGATCAGTAGGAGATAATCTCAAGCCAAAAGAGTCTAAACTGTTTAAACTGGATGATAAGAATAACCAAATGAGGAGATGACAGAGAGCAACTCTCCATTTCACCGTTAGGGAACTGAGTGTAAATTAGTAAGGAAGCTCCATAACAGCCACATCTTTAGAATACCCATGACATGGCCTCAAACTTCCAAATATGTCTAAAAGTTAGAATCACTATAGTATATTGTGAATTCCTGATTAGGCTTGCCCACCATGTTTACTGACAGCATAAGCCTGATTCCTCAGAACACTCTTGACACAATATAGCATAGCAAGAATTGAATTCTGCAGTGCTGCATTATCTTTTTTGGTATGTATACTAATTACAATTTCCTTTCATATATTTCCTCATTTACAATGTGCTTCATTGATCTCACTCAGCCAGCTCAATCCATGATACAAAGAGAAAATAAAAGGCAAACATGTTTGTGTTGTTTTAAAAGAAGAGTCTGTGGTTAAGCACACCAAAGGATAATTTTGCATTCATTTCATAAGATTGTTGCAATGACGCAAACCATTAACAACTAAAAAAGCAAAAACAAACAAAAATGGGTGCTAGATAATGTTGATACCTGCTGATTATTTTCTACAAGTTTTGGCATAGAAATCTCATGCTCGTGCTTTGTGAATTTTTCTTGGCACTTTATGGCATTCTCACAAGGTCTTCGTTCTCAAGTTCTACTATTCTAGAATGCCTATAGAAATTGATGAAAATTCAATGTCTCCAAGAACTGTCCCTTTTTGAAACTAGCACACTTCTCATAAACAGAAATAAATGTACAGTATGTAGACATTTGAAAAGCATCTTACAATATCATTTTGTCAGTGAAAAAAAAAGTCATAAGTACCGTGTTTCCCCTGTCTTATATCTTTTTTGAATCCTGAAATAAGCGCTTGGCCCTATTGCCATGCGCTCAAAAGCCCGATTGGGCTTATTATCAGGGAATGTCTTATTTTGGGGAAAACAGGTACATTTTACAAATATGAATTACTACTGTTGTTAAAAGATGCATTCTTCACCACATAACTGACTACTACTGGTAAAAAAAAGACATGCTATACTTTCAGAACTCAGGGATATATTTTAAGAAAATATTGAGTATGCTATATGCAGAAATCCAAGACATTT
The DNA here is from genome assembly GCF_059756535.1 of Pantherophis guttatus. Lineage (NCBI taxonomy): Eukaryota > Metazoa > Chordata > Lepidosauria > Squamata > Colubridae > Pantherophis > Pantherophis guttatus. The sequence continues at coordinate 126,333,777 of NC_142065.1, forward strand.
TGTAATATTATAAGGCTTATTTACATTGATAGCACACTGTCTAACCAACTAATCAGTACTCCAATAAACATACATATGCAGTCTTAACACTTTTAGTGTCCCTTTGAGCATTTAAAATAAAATATATATTACAAATATTTAATATCAATCAAATTACATGTGTAAGGGGAGATCTTAAGCTAATCAGGATTTCAGAGACTCAGGGTGGCTTACAATGCGTTAAGCAATAGCCTTCATACTTTTGTATATACCTGCTTAGTAGGGCTTTCGCCCCCCACCCCCAAGCGGTGTTCTTTTTTATACAAAGTCAGCTTATTGCCCCCACAACCCGGGTCCTCATTTTACCTACTTCGAAAGGATGGAAGGCTGAGTCAACCTTGAGCCTGGTGAGATTTGAACTTGCAGTAATTGCAGGCAGCTGGTGCTACTTAACAGCACTTTAGTCTGGTGCACCACCAAGGCTCTTTTGTTGGAGATGTATCTAGCTTAATTTTTTTGGGACCAAGCTACATATGACCTCTTGCTTGACTAGTATGATATCCCATCTTGCATCTACGGCCATTGACTTTATTTATATATGTAATCAAATGAAATAATGCCAGTGATGGTGATGATAGAATTTATTGCATATCCTTCAGTCTGCAGGATAAATTGTGTGTTTAAAAAAACATACAACCTGGAAGAAAAACATTCAAATGAAAAAGTGAAAAGTTCTAACCTAGCCTTTACACTCCCCTCTTGTTTTTATTTGTACTGACTCTTTTATATCAGAGACCATGCAAATATGTGATCCTCATCTTGAAATCAGAAGTGCTTACACCTCAGATTTGCAATTTTCACTCATATGTGGAAAGCTATATGTCACATCGATTTCAAAGTTGATTACGTTGAAGAACAATTCATAAAAAATATGCTGACATTCTTTCCAGTAATCCAAAGATAGTTTTAATTCTGCTCCATGCTTGACACACAGGAGTCAATTATGAAAGTCTATAAATATCATATATACATAGATGCATTCATTTATACTTAAGTACAGTTTAGATATGGAAGCTTTTTGAGGATGCATTGGATTGATCAAAAAGCTAAAGATAATACAGCCTGATTATTGGAGATGAAGTATGCAACTGTGGGCCTTCTTTTACAGTGATGCAGAAGTTATTTCCCTGATGTACTTTTTATATGGCTACAATAATCCTGTAATGTCTTTGAAACATGTGAGTGAAGGAATAGTGATGCAGATATTCCTATCGTATCCAGTTGTAATCTGTCTGTTGGTAATCCAAATATTACAACTGTGACTCAGGGATAAAAAATCCCATAGAAGTATTTCTGGAACATTGTGGTGTTATTAGGTAAAAGTATAGTAATCCTATCCATATTCTATTAAAGTTAATTAGGGATTATTTTTTTTAAAAAAAGATGTATATTATTGTATTGAATTTTTAAATGTTTAAATGGGAGAATAGAGATCTAACTCTGACACTTGTCTTTATTAAAATAATCCAGGATATTTCTTCATTATGGTTTGGCATTGTTCTAAATGATGAGCTTCTATATAGATGCTTTCTGTGCTAGTCTATATTTGTATGTAATACACCCAACCACCCAGCATTCATGGTAATGCAGGGTATCAGTCCTACAGTAAATAAAAGATTCAAACAGCAAGTGTTATCGATGTCAGATTCCCAATATAAATGGCTCCAAAATGACTTCACTATTGCCTGTAGAACAGTGCATGAATCTCAGACCTTCAAGGAATTCCAGTTATCCAGTAGTTAAAATAATAGTTTAACAGCCTGATTCTTAATAGGTTATCACCTTTCGCATTTGGCTACCCCCCTGTTTGTCTTGCTCCTTGCACTCTGTTAAACAAGGAAAAATGTTGTGACCCATAATTGCGGGCAGATTCACAGCAGGTTTTTGAGGAGCGTTCTGCACCACAGTGTCCTAGCTGCCTCCATCTGCTGTAGTCTTGTATGCTTCCCACAGGGAACCTGGATAATTTTTCAGTCAATTAGCAGAAGGGCTGCTTTTGTTCTCCAAGTGCACCCTCCTGAGCTCCTCTTACACCCCAGTCTCCCCATTCAGTTCTTGGCAGTTTTGAAATAGCATATCATGTTATTTTTCTCTGCTGACCTCTGTGACATTGCTGACTGAATGCGACCGCATGTAATCATAGCCGCTTGCATTAACACTGTGCAATTGGAAATGTATTGACTTCTTTAAAATCAGCGGGGGGGGGGATGCAACTAATTTCACCTTTCTGGGGAGCATATTTTTAAAAATTAATTTGTATTATTATAAAAGCTGAATTAGAATTAAAATTGTCCCATTGTTTTTTTAAAAAAAAGTTCTAAGAAACTAGATGATTTTCAAAGTCATTTCTCATCTAATGGAGGTTAACCGAATACATTATTGATGTGTGTTGTAAAGTACAAAAATAATTTATTCAATAACAAAAATAAGTTCAAAAGAAGAATCATATTTATTTCCTTCCTACATTTGTTCTACAGTTTATGTAAGAGACCTCAAAGACATAATTTAGTGCTGCTATTTATCTGTAACAAAACTTAAATTTTATTAATTTATTATACAAACAAGCAAAATAAAGAGTCATGATTTTAATGAAATGTTAGTAATGTTCCAGATCAACTCTTTAGTTACTGTTTATTTTGTTTAAAAGATCATTCCTTTTTTTTTTAAATGAATGTTTATTCATTTAAATCAGTCTTTTTCAAGCTTGGCAACTTTAAGATGTGTGAATCCTAGCTGGCTGGGGAATTCTGGGAGTTGAAATCCACACATCTTAAACTTGGCAAGTTTGAAAAAACACTAATTTAAATTATTTTTTCTAAGCTATCACTGCAAATTCTTCTGGAGGTGACCAAGCCCCCAATTCTAATGGTGTAAAGTCATCTCATACACTGTGCAGCATCATCTGAGAAAATTAATCAGAAAAACAAGTAACGATGCTACCATCAGCCCAAAGAAAACAAATTGTTGATGGAAAATTGGCAAAACTATCAAAAGGTATGAAAGAAAACAAACTCACTGATGGGAAATGTTTGGTATAAACCTGCTTTTATTTAGAGAATAAAGATCAGTTGATATGAGACTTTAGGCACACATCAAGATTATGAAATGGTGATATTGCTTCATAAAGATGTTAGTACGCTGATTTTAAGAAAGTGTGATATCTAAGTTCTCCAATATGTACCATTCTATTTGTTTGGCCATTTGCTGAACTTTAGTTTGCCCATGGAACTAAATAACACGGAGATTGCATGTTGCCTTAAGAGCAACAGTATTACTTCCCCTCCCTTTCCAGTTTCAATGTCATCTATTTATTACAGGCTATTTCCTTCTCTGATGCAAATGTTTCCTGACACACGGAAGAGATACATCCTCCCATCCAGAACCTATTTCCATTGTCATTCATTTCTTCTTCTGTATGAGATCAACTGGGTTTGCCTCTCCGTAACCTTCCCACCACCCAGCCTCTTGGCTATACCTTTCTATAGTTAATAAATATCCCTTTTCTACAGTGTTCAGCAATAAAATATTCACTGGGTCTGAGCTGGGGTTAACAGATTTCTGAAAATTTTATTGCATGACAGCCTGTCCTGCATAATCCCCTCAGCTGTCTCATGTTCTGGGGCAGGAACGATCTTATATGTCACTCTAATAGTCTAGAATTACACTTGTATCTCTGTCACCAGCATATGGGTTTGTGTATACCCCTAGGCCCAGCTCCCTCTCTTTCACGGCCTTTAAAATGATAACATTTGGCACAGCCAATTTTGACAGAAAGTGAACTCTCCTTTCTGCATGTGTGACAAAGCCAGCCACCAGAGGCTTGACACCGAGCAGCCAATCATCACACTCTTTCCCAGATAATGATAGTGGGTTTCACTCATCTTAATAACCCACCTCTGCGCAGGGGGGACCGGAATGTAGGGCTTTGCTTAATTATACAGTTTTCATCTTAAGTGTTTTATTCATAGGGAGGCGTGGGGAGTGTCTGCCAGTCTCCTCTTTTCCCTCCATTTCAGCCACAGAATGTACTGATTGCTGAAAGTTAGAGGCGGCAAAAAGGCCACTCTTGGGGTGGAGTGGAGAAAAGCACAGAGGGAAAGCAAGTTGACTTGTGCGCTCTGTAGTTCTGGGTAACAACAGCCGTACAGTAGAGGACTGAATTCATTACATTCTAGAATATGGCTGTGTTAGTTGACTCTATAAGTTGCAAGTTTCCTTCAGTCAGAACATTAGATTATGGTTCTAGAATTGAAGCTTTCCATCAGATGCATTTCCCTCTTTTGATTTATTTAGGCAGTGAGTAGGTAACCATCTTTCAGGATACTGAAAAATGATTACTGCAGTGGTGCAGTGGTTAGAGTGCAGTACTGCAGGCTACTTCTGCTGATCACCGGCTGCCAGCAGTTTGGCAGATCAAATCCCACCAGTCTCAAGGTTGGCTCAGCCTTCCATCCTTCTGAGGGGGGTAAAATGAGGACCCAGATTATTGGGGGCAATACGCTGACTCTGTAAACCTCTTAGAGAGGGCTGTAAAGCACTGTGAAGCAGTATATATGTCTAAGTGCTATTGGTATTGCTATACTGTATTTCCCAGGAAAACAAACTTGACAGTCATAATTTTTTCCTGAGTAATGCTGGGATATATGGGGCTTGTTATACTGGAGCGGCTTCTTTGTTTATTCATTAATTAGAGTTGATTGGGATTTAAAGTATTCTGTTCTGATGGGAAGTACCAGCCTGTGACTTGATGAATGTCAATATATTTTCTAAAAATAAAACACAAGGAGCAAAATTTGGCTCATTCAATAGATTTCATTGAGATAATTAATGCTATATATAAAAAAATAAAAGGTGGAAAAGCACTGAACTTGAATAAATTGTGTCTTAAATCTGTGGTCACCAATTGGTGGTCCATGGACCATTGGTGGTCTGCGAGAAAATTTTGGTGGTCCACAGAAAAATTATTTGCATTTTTTTATTGCACTAAATCAGGGGTCCTCAAAGTATGACCCCCGGGCCAGATAGGTGCAATGAACGCTTGTATTACTGCAGAGAATCACTCCTTTGGGGTCTTTTTGTATGGGTCAGAGTGGGACAGAAATTCCGACTTGGGTCTATTTCAGCCTCCTGGTGCAGGGCTTTGGGCGAAGTCTGGAGGGAAGTTGCTGGTGGCGAAGAGCCAGAGGGGCTTGTTCTGGTGGGACTGTATCATGGCCTGGAACTGGCTGACTATTTCAGCCCCCTGAGCCTCCAGGCAACAGTACCTGGCCTTGCACTCCTGCAGGTCTTCCCTGTGCTTGGAAAACCTATGCTTGTAGTCCTCGGTGAGGTGCTTCTGCTGAGCCTCCTTCTCGGTCAGATCCAATTTGAACTGAGCCAGCTGTTTCCCAACTCTTTCTTGTGGTGGCTGCTTAGCTCCAGCAACTGCTTTCTGTTGGGGCCCTAAGGAGCCTGGGCAGGCAGGCGAGGAGTGGCTGGGAGGGGAGGAGCAAGTAGAGGCTGGTGAGGCGCCCAACTTGAGTGACATCAAGTTGGCCATGCCCACCCAGTCACATGACCACCTAGCCACGCCCACCCAGCAGATCATATTAGTGATCCATGGCATTTAAAAATATGAATATAGTGGTCCCTGAGGTCCAAAAAGTTGGTGACCCCTGTCTTAAAGTATTTCTGTTACTAATAAAATGAAAAACTAAAATTAAAGATTTCTACATTATTGTATTTTTCTTTTTCTGAAAAGAAAATATTATTTCAAATAAGAATGTACTAAGGGCTAGTAGTACTTGAAAACAAGTATATTTGTCTGTTTTAGAATTTATACACAAATTATTTTTAAAAGAATAAAACAGAAGACAGAAACCAGCCATATCCCCGGACCTCCTCTCCTTCCGCTGCGAATTGAAGACGTGGCTTTTCCACCAAATGGGCTGAATCCGTAGGGGTGACTTCAAATAATTTTAAATAATTTTTAATTGATTTTAATTTAATTTTAAATTGATTTTAATCTTTTTATGTAATTCTTTGTTTTGTTTTGTAAGCCGCCCTGAGTCCTACAGGAGAAGGGCAGCATATAAATTACATAAATAAATAAATAAATAAATAAATAAATAAATAAATAAATAAATAAATAAATAAATATCTGGCATACAGTATGTGATGGAGGAGATGAACAGGTGAGCTGGAAGGTCGGGTTAAATGTATCATTAGTTTGAAATCATTACGCAGCCACAGGAGATTCCAGTCCAGCCCTGTGAATTCAATTGACCTTTATCTAGTGCCAATTTAGTTTTGACCAGATTCTTGTGTATAGGTAGCAATAATAAACTCTTCAGTGCTTTGGACTAAGCAAGTGTTCCTGATTCTTTGTGCCTGACATGTATGCATCAAAGGACTGGAGAACATGGATGCTCATGTGAGTTTCATTGTCTGCAACATCTCTTACAGTATCAATTGGAATTATAACCTGAACTCTCTCAGCAATTGCAGATCATATAAGCTTACCTGCACCTCATCTATGATAGCAATCTTTTTACCCCTTTCTCTGAACCAGGAGCATACACTATTTTGGAGAGTACACTTGATCTTTCAGTAGCATGTTAGGAGACCTTCCCAAATGTGGACAAATCCATGAAGCAACTAAATTTGTCTTACTTTAAATATTTAAAATATTATTGCTCCCGATGTGTTTTTTTTTAATTTCTTCCATTTGCTAAATTAAAAATTACTGTTCGGCAGTAATTTAGGGAGCAGTCCTAAATTATTCACCCAAAGTTTTAGAAAGTTGCCTGAGGCTGTAAGTTTTCTACTTTTAACAACATCCAGGCTTTACATACATTAAAATCAAACTCTTGATACCAGGGTTCCATTCTGAAGGGAATACTAATTAAAATGGGATCCCAAATGATTAAATTTAACAGGGCTTTAGATCCATACTTGAAGAATGGAGCATGTCTATGACCTTATATCAGTGTGTATGAGAGTTCATGACTGGCAAAGACATGGTAACAAGGCAGTGGTGAAATCTAAATTTCTTTCCTACCAGTTCTGTGGGCATGGCTTGGTGGGCGTGGCTTGGTGGGGTCATGTGACTGGGTGAGCATGGCTATGTAACCATGTGGCTGGGGGACTCAAAAGACAGAAACTCACTAACAATGTCCTGCTGGAGCAGGGTTTGACTAGATGACCTCCAGGTCCATTCCAGCCCTGGATTGAAGCTGTGTCTAGTGCCAGTGTCTAGTCCTTCCTTCCGCTCCTTTTTCCTTCCTTCCTTCCTTCCTTCCTTCCTTCCTTCCTTCCTTCCTTCCTTCCTTCCTTCCTTCCTTCCTTCCTTCCTTCCTTCCTTCCCTCCCTCCCTCCCTCCCTCCCTCTTTCTTTCTTTCTTTCTTTCTTTCTTTCTTTCTTTCTTTCTTTCTTTCTTTCTTTCTTTCTTTCTTTCTTTCTTTCTCTCCCTCCCCCCCTGTCTCTCCCTCCCTCCCTCTTTTAAAAATGGACACCCCCATCCTCACTCCCACGTTTTTGGCCTACATCCCCTGTTTTTGGCCTAGCAGGCTTCCCTGAAGCCTTCTGGGAGCAAAAACGGACCCCTCCCCCCAGTAAAAAAAAAGGTTCCGATGATCATGCGCCACAGCTGTGCTCATTGGAGCCTTTTTTTACCTTTTAAAAGCATTTTTTTCCTACCGGCTTGAGCAAATAGGTAATAAAAAATGCTTTTAAAAAGTTTTTTTTTAAAAAAAAGGCTCCTACGATCGCACGGCACAGCTGTGATCATCAGAGCCTTTTTTTTTACTTTTTAAAAGCATTTTTTACTACCTATTCGCCCAAGCCGGTAGTAAAAAAATGCCTAAAAAGTAAAAAACAAAGTTCCGACAATCAGCTGAGTGACCTGCGATTATTGGAACTTTGAAAAAAAACTTTTTAAAGCATTTTTAACTACCGATTCTGGAGAATAGGTAGTAAAAAAATGCTAAAAAAGTTCTTTAAAAAATTCCAACAATCAGGGGTTGCTCAGCTGATCTTTTTTCGTCAGAACTTTTTTTAAAACATTTTTTATTACTGGTTCAGGTGAACCAGACCGAACCAGTACCATTTCACTCTTGTAACAAGGTTAGCCAATAAATAGGCATAGCAACTAAGTCAGCCAATGAGGGCTGTTTGGAAACTGAAACTAAACTGCTGAACTGAAACTGAAATTCTACTCTCCTCTGCCTGTGTTTGCTTGTACTTGCTGCCACATTGGAAAACCTGTTTTGGTATTGTATATTTACTTTATGTGTTATATTATATATAAAGAGAAGTTAATGAATCCTGAATCAGTTACCTGTGTGTGCTTTCTGGATGTGATTGCGGCAACAAACTTTGACACCTTACTAAAGATACATAAAGATACCTGGGAGATCAATGGCACCATTCTTTGTACTACCTGGGTATGTTACCTGGATATACAATGTCTCCATACTAGAGACAATAGCTCCATTTCAGAATCTCAAATTGAAATTATTATATTCCAAATTTTTTAGTTTGGTAAAAGGAACAAGTTGCATGATATTAATGAAGGCTGTCAAAAGCATCATTTACTAACCCAATTAACAAAGAAAATGTATAAATGCTTAAGCAGAATTAATGAATTATATAAAAACAGATATCATTTTTTTTTAAAAAAAACTATCTTGGCCAATTCTGTTACAAATAGAACAGCTCCAAAAATATTGACTTTTTCCTTATCTATTAGTGTGTGATTCAATGCAGGGGGTGTGGGAGCTAATTTAAATGTAGACAGAAAAAACAAGTGACAATTTATGTCAATTTTACCATTTTGGTGCCTCATCTAGTATTTCTAAGAATGCTCCTGAGCAGGCTCAATAGAAAGTATGGGAAATGTTGACTAACACATCTGGAGGGCACCAGTAGGAGGAAGATGTCTTTACAATCTTTACAAATTATACTGATAATGAAGAAGGTTGACAATAATACTCACAGGTAAATTAATGGATTTATACATCCTCCTTTTCTTCTCATTATTGAAGATAGATAACTCATTTCCTCTTTCCTATTACGCTAAAATATCACCCAACCAAAGGGGATTATTAGATCAAAATTTTATAAGAACATCTGCTGCCAGAAAACAGATGGGCTATAGTAAAATATAATCTTCATTGCTGAACTAGACAACACTTGCCCTGTTGGGTCATCATTTCAGTGAAATGTCCTTATCTAAACAGAGAGACACAATGACCATGGGAGTGGTGGAGTGACTTCTGATTTCCTGCCAGTTTCTCCACAGAGTTTCCTTGTGGAAAGCTGCCAGAGAGCATCAGAAATCCTTCCTTCCTTCCTTCCTTCCTTCCTTCCTTCCTTCCTTCCTTCCTTCCTCCCTCCCTCCCTCCCTCCCTCCCTCCCTCCCTCCCTCCCTCCCTCTAGTCCTGCTCCAGCAGGACATTGTTAAAGGGAGTTTCTCTTTTGACCTCTCAGTCACATGACTACATAGCCGTGCCCACCCAGTCACATGACCCCACCAAGCCGCACCCACCAAGCCATGCCCACAGAACCAGTAGGAAAAAAAATTAGATTTCACCACTGGATGGAATACACACACACACACACATTCTGAATTCCTAATAATTTTATACTTAACATGGCCATTTTTACTCCTTTAAAGTCCTCTGATTTCAGCAGATCTGTTTTACTTGCCCCCCCTCCCCAATCCCTTTCTCCTTTCCACTTGCACATTGCCAATTATGGACTTCCTCCAGTTCACAAAGACATCAGCAATAAAGAAAATCCATAAAACAAGTTAAATGTCTATGGTAAATGTAAATTAATCAGAAATAATTAATTAGAATTAAGAAGAAGAAGGAGGAGGAGGAGGAGGAGGAGGAGGAGGAGGAGGAGGAGGAGGTGGAGCTGGTACCTACACAATTCATTTCAGCAGTATGATATAATTCTTTTCTGTGACTCAAAAGGTGTGATGATTCAAACAATCGCTGGGCCAATGGAGCAGAACTTATTGATAATAACTTGTCCAAGAAAAATAAGAATATTTTGCCTATTCCAAGGTCTGAAAGAGCTAAAGTAAGTTGTGAAAAAAAAGAGAAGTGCATTCTTCTTATTATAGATAAATTTGCAGGTGCTCAATATTCTCGCTGCTTGATTCTGCTAATGATTTAGCAGATCAAGTTAATTTGTGTCAAATTAATTATAATTACTAAACCAGTTCATAGATTTTTTTTTCTTCAAAAGACCCCTTTGGGATTTTGTAGCACTTCTAAAAAGAAATATTGCACTTGTGTAAAAAGTGTAAGATGCTTCGGTGTTGATGGAATTTTGGTATTCATGAATAACATCTTGGTTTACAATTTTACTTATGGCCAGAGACTTTCTAAAGCCTTGGGACCTATAAAGGTCTCTGAATAAAGTCAAACATTATGTACATCTGGTAGAGCTCACATATGTTGGACGCTGCATAAATAAATATAGAGTAAGGTCATACTAAGCAAAGCTGTCTTAGGAATTATCTCCTAGAATCCATCGTTCAGCTAAGGAATAACTGGAGATATTCTTAATCTTTTTAGTGAACTGCTCAAATCAAACAGCATTTGGCAGTGGGGGAATGAAATTTTCAGGGAAGTCAAGCACATTGCCCAGAGCTGAACTACTGTATTCTGTGATGTCAATTGATATAGGAGGTATGAAATAAATGAAGCATTGCTCCAAGATCATGAAAGACAGCTGATGCCAATAACCTACTGGTCTAGAAGACTTGCAAATGCAGAAACATGGAATACACAAAGGAAGAAAGAATTCCTTGAAGGAGTGCTAGAGAGTCATTAATTTTCATAATAGCTTTATGTATGGAAATTATTCCAGCTGTATACATATTATAACCTAAAGAGCAACCTGATAAATTGCAAAGATTTAGACCGGTGTTTCTCAAACTTGCCAGATTTAACATATAGGGACTTCAGCTCCCAGAATTCTTCAGCCAGCAAAATAATATTTATTTTGTATATATTTATTGCATTTATTATATTCCTTGTACTATTTCTCCAACATTTTTCTCATGATGACTTTATTTTGCTTTTATTCCAGAACTCCCATATAACATACTTTAATTTTATCTTGTATTGCAAGACTTTGCAGCTCATAAATTGAATTATTTTACACCAAAGTATGAATGACTATTTTTTTTAAAAAATCAAAAGTTAAAAATAAAAATGACAAATATGGTATCCTACTAGGATGAAAATTATATCATATTAGTTTTTTACTGTATGTGCTGGCACTGGAGACAAGGTGCTTAGCATTTAGTGAAAAGGTTAGATTCCCCCCAAAATGATGCTTTAAAAGAAAAGAACTGTACCAAAACTTACAATGTAATTATAAGAGCATCACAAAAGAAAGAGGGAGAATTGTATTTGTACTCACATCAGTCAGATAAACAATCATTTGTTTTCCCAATATTTCTTTTTAACATTGATTGAAAAGGGAAGCCTGAAAAATAGATTCTAAACAGGTTTTCTACATTAAAGTACAAAATGCATTTTCTATCCTTCCCAAATAATTTCCATCCAAGTTGTGCAAAGCTTAATATAATACTGTTTATTTTAATTTATCTTATTACATAAAATTGCACCATTTTCAGACCTTAGATCTGGGTGTTAAACTCAAGGCCCACAGGCCAAATAGGGCCCTCGGGGTACTTAGATCAGGCCCATGGGGCCACCCTGGAAACAGCGAAGGACCGGTCCACAGTGCCTCTGCCAGTGAAAACGGAGCTTGGGAGGGGCTTCCCGAGCTCTGTTTTTGCTGGCAGAGGGCTGCAGGAGGCTGTCCCAGCCGAAAATGGAGTTCAGGAACCAGTTTTTGCTGGCAGAGCACTCGGGCCGCCACAGAAGCCCCCCTACAACATAAGTGATGTGAAGCTGGCCATGCCCACTCTGGCCACACCCACTCCGGCCCCCTGAGATCAAACACAACCCTGATACGGCCCTCAGTGAAATTGAGTTTGACACCCCTGCCTTATATAGAGCTCTGAAACAAGGCAATACTAATGTTGGGAAGAATGCATTTTCCAGTTTCATTCTTGGCCAGTTCAAGCCAGAGTTCTACAGTGCTACTGCCTGATTTCCATCATAATGGTAGATCTTTTAGAGCTTCAGTGATGATACAAATTTTCAACCACTTCATGAATCATGTAGGGGTTGGTCTTTGCTTACCCAAGATCTAAGGACCAACCCCCAGACACCTGCAATCAGAAGAGCAAGCAGGGACAACAATCACGACTGTCTTAGATCATAGACAACTGCTGCCAAAACAATCAGACTATATAATCAATGGTTTAGCAAAATATAAAGATAATATCTGGAGTCATAGGCATAGTTCCCATTTATGAAAATGAGTTTCTATGCATGCCAAAGCTCCATTATGTACTCTGTTATGGAGACCAATGTTTGAACTAGCATTCTACTTTTTATAATTAAAAGTAAGGGGATATGTAAACACTCAAACAGATTTTTAACTAAATTTTTTTGGACAGGCATATAATATTACTGTCAAATATTGGTGAAAATTGCTGATGTACCTTATTTAAGCTCATCAGGGACAGCAATCTTCAGTGGTTGATGACATTTTGAACAATGCTTTAAAGGTTAAGGTTTCTTTCCCCAGTGAAGCATGTGCTAACAACTGTGGACCATTCTGCATGCTCAGTTTCATTTACTGAAGCTATAATTTTGCCAGTATTCTACATCTGCAGACTTTTTTTTCTTCCATTCAATCATGTCTGATTCTCGGAGACTACCTGAATAAGTCCCTGTAGTGCTCTTGGCAAGCTTTTTCAGAAGTGGTTTGCCATTACCTTCCTAGTGTTGAGAGAGAGTGACTACCCCAAGGTCACTTAGTTGGCTTTGTATGTAAGAAGGGAATAGAACTCCCAGTCTCCCAGTTCCTAGGAAGATTGAATAGGATACCTTAATCACTACACCAAACTGGCTCTCAGATGGAATATAGAGGTATATATACAGTATGATGATTCTACCTTTACTAACAGAATTGTTATCCCAGAATTACTATATATGTCAGCACCCAGTATGTGTACTTGGAGAAATGTTTGCCAAAATGAAGAATATTCTTTGCCAAAATAAAGAAATTGCCATAGAAAATTCTGAGGAGGTCTCTGAGACTGTTGAAAGCCACATGGAGACAGAATAAGACATTTCATCTAGACAACTAGACATAGAAAATTATGAAGAACAAAATTATAGGCAAATACAGAAAAATATTCTACTAGCTTTGAAGTCTAAGAGTGTCAGGGTGGCCTACAGGCATTTTTAAGTGACAAACTGGCCACTAATTCTAAACACTGATTCTTGAATGCACCAATACAATCTTTTGGCTTGCAAGAATTTCTCTATTAAAGAATGTTAAAAAAAATTCTGAACCTCAATTGCATTATAAATATATTCCTAGAACTAGTGTGAAATATTACTCTTTATAGATGTACTGATTGCAATAAGACTACAGGTAGTCCTCAACCTATAACCATTTGTTTAATGATGGTTCAAAGTTATGAAGGCCTTGGAAAGGCAACTTATAAACTATACTGACACTTACAACTGTCGAATCATCCCCTACGTCATGTGAATGCAATTCAGCTGTTTGCCAACAAGCTTGCATTTATGGTCGTTCGCAGCATCCTGAAGTCAAATTTGTCACCTGTTTTTGCTGATTTCAGCAAAAAAAAAAAAAAAAGGGGGGGGGGGAGCTGACCACCATACAAATCATCATAATATTGGATCTGACTTGATTTATGACCACAATGATTCACAAAAGAAATTCCAATCCCAGTTGTGGTCAGAAGTCAAGGACTACCTGTATCTCAACTTTTAAAACCTGTCTGCCATTTAGAATCAATCAGACAATCAATTCTTGATTTATAAAACCTAAAACCATGTTGAGGAAGCTAGACCAAATTATGATTCCCAGAGTTCTCTGATTAATAAATACCATCAGTGTATTCATGTTATGATTTCCAGTTGGGAAAGAATTCTCACAAAACAATCAGCCGTTCTACCATCCTCATCGACAAAACTCAGGCACACCCAAGTGATTTAAAACCTGACGGAAGGTGAATTCTCATCAGTAATGTGTGCTTGGTTTGGCTTCTTGGTTTCATATGCATGTTGATTAGATGTGGAGTTAAAAATGATGCCTAGAGAATGAGAGTGATAACGTTGCATGGCATAACAGACCCCTAATTTCATTAAACACTCAACTGTTAGGAGGGAGCGATGTCTATTAATTATGAAGGTTTTCCTTATTGTTGTTACTGTTATTTGTCATTTTGTAAGCTGCCCTGGAGATTAATCTTATAGATTGGAATAGAAAGTTTGTGAAGCCTTTGGCTCCGGTTCTGTTTAATATTATGTGCATCCATTGCAAGACAATTTGATTAGTTCAATATCTGTGTACTCTGCCATTGACACATATAACCATACTACTACATGGTTACTCTAATGCATTCCTCAAACTGATCAATAATATGATTGATCAGCCTTCTACATTACCAAGTTAATCATGATATCGATCACCTTTGTAAATCTACTGCTTCGCTTCAGTAGCATTTCTCTGTTTCTTACCAAAAAATGAACACGGGGGAGAGATTTCATAAAAAGAATGTTATTGAGAAGGGAGCCTCAAACCATGTCTGCTCAATTCCTAGAAGAAGTAAAGATGAAACAATCACAAGTTGAAGTTGCTTCCAGTTTCCAACTTTTAAATCCTAACACAGTACCAGAAGCTTGCAAATATTTTTATTTTTTTAGGGCAAGGTCATCTTATTTATTTATTTATTTTTATTTTGTTTGTCAAACATGTACAAGATAGCAGGTACTGTATAGGTATAAACATAAACATAGGAAGTAAGTACAGATAAATGGGGACAGTAGGACAGGGATGGTAGGCATGCTGGTGTGCTTTTGCACACACCCTTTACGGACCTCTTAGGAATGAAGGGAGGTCCATGGTAGACAGTTTGAGGTTGAAGCTGTGACAACGGAGTCGGGTAGAGCATTCCAAGGTTTGACCACTCTATTGCTGAAGTCGTATTTTCTGCAATTGAGTTTGGAGCAGTTTACCTTGAGTTTGTATTGATTATTTGCCCATGTATTGTTGTGGTTGAAGCTGAAGAAGTCATTGACAGATAGGATGTTGTAGCAGACAATTTTGTGTACTATGCTTAGATTGGACTGCTTAATTCTTGATTCTCAAACTTAAGGTTAATTCTTACACAACCACAATGTACAATTATTCCTACCATGAAGCAGATCAAATTGCAATTGCTTGCTAGACAGCACCACAAACATAATGAAGCTCAGACTTCTGAGAAGTCAATATGTACAGCTATCTTCCCTAATGGAGAACTCTCAGACTTTTTTTTACGTTGAACTTGCATTCCAGTTTTTATGATGGATGATATTTGGATAACTTCTTCTGAAAATCAACACCCCCAACAAGCTGAACAAAACTCTCACGTATCTCAAAACAGAAACATTTCTTAATTTTACATAATGCTTGGGCAGAAAAAATATCCTCTTTTATCTCCATCACAGTTACTGTACTTTACCATTATGTGATCATAAACTAGCCATTTACGTCTATCTTCATGCTGGGAAAAACTTAAAAACACAAAATCGTCCATTGGCATTTGAATCTGTTCCTCCCATCTACATTTTGAAACTGCATCAAAAAAAGTAGACGAGAAAATATGAGTTTCCTAAGCATCCACCAAAGAACAATTATATGTGGTTTATAGCATGCATCAAAAAAATTTATATAAAAATTTATATTTATATATAAATAAATAAATAAATCTGTAGTAGATTTATAGTGGCCAGCAGCTGGCAGTGAGAGTTAATTTAATACTACTTGGAAGTACCACTCGCCAGTGAATAGTGGTGAAAACCCGTTAAGAAATGAATCCATATGGCTTTTCAGGAAATTTATAGGAGAGCAGAGCTACCCCCCCTTATCTTTGCTTTAAAGTGGCCCTCTAATAAAAGTAATTGTGAATTACACTCATAAGCCGGGGAGGGGGTGCCGCCAGGGGGGAAAAAAAGCAACTTTTAAGAGAGCTTATATTTTCCTTAGCCTCAGATTAAGCATGAAGCAATGAAGCTTCTCTTTTTGGCAATTGACAGTGCGTGCATTTCTCTCTCTGAACATAATGAAACCTTAATGCTATCGTATATCCAGACTGACAGGTTCAGAGTGGTAAATATCTACTTCACTATTCTATTTATATACAAGGCCACCTTCAAATGTAGCTAAACTGATCTTTTTGCTGTCTGGCCATAGCATTCCTGCTTGTCAGGCATTCACTACCAATATAGTGTAATTCCTCCAGATCTATTTATTCTTTAATAACAGCATCAAAACAGGTGAGGCTCCAATACATTTACTAGTGGCATTGCTAATAATTGTGGGTTAGGGAAAGGAGAGGCATGGATCCTGATGCCTCGAGCCTTGCCTGCAAAATGGAGGCGACGTTGCTTTGAAAAGGCTAGATAATTTCATTCTGCTTAAGTCAGCAGACAAGTAATATGTATAATGATCTTTTCTTCAGCCTGAGGGCTTGTACAACAATGGCTCCTCATATGGATCAAGGTGGCTGCTGCTTTCCATATAGCTTCCAAAGGACAGCTTGGAAATTGGTGTGCAAGAATTGTACAGGAGCCTGAGCTCCAGAAATGACTGGCCTTTGACATGCTTCATTGCTATTCTAAGACTTCAGCTGCAGTCAGTCACCGGGTTTTGTACTTTCACTGAAAACTCTGAAGAGATGTTAATACCCTAAAAGCAATGAACTGAGCTGTTTATTTAAAATACATCTTGAGAATATAGCACCCTGTGGTTTATAGTTGTCTTTGAGTGACAGAACAGTGCCTATAGTCTCTTCCTTTCCCTTTTAAAAATTAAATAAGCATTTATTTCTCCCAATTGCTTCTAGTTAAGAAACTGTTCTCACCACTCCAGGATGACCCTGGCAATGGATCAAAGGTTTAAGGACTAATGATTTTTTCCCTACTTATTTTAGAAGATTATTATTGCACTGTCGTCTGGGACATCCCAGGGAAAAGACAGAGAGACAGAAATTAAGGAGTTTCTAGGAAAAAAACTGGGTCTGTTCCATATAATAATAAAATAAATAAATAAAACCCAAATTAATGAAATAATTTTCCCCAGGAAAAGCAATTGCAATTTTAAAGTATAGCCTGAACAATATAATTAAAATGTAATTATGAAAAAATTGAGATAATTGGAGATGATATACTGTAAGTACAATTATTACACAAACATTCTAACTATTAATGATAGAGCAAGCTATTGTTTTTAAAGAGAGGATGAAAATTATTATTGTTATTATTGTTATTATAAATAACAAGAATATAGATTATTATAGATAGCTTTAATATACATTTATATGGTGGAAATTCCTTGATTTTTAAGCAAGAAAATAAGATTGAGTGGAGATTGGCATAATACTGTACCTTCTGATATGATAAAGACAGTAGCTTACTCTTCAGAGCAAAACTGTACAATTTGTAAGGTAGAAGGGATCATTATTTCTTAGACAAAATTATGGTCTGTTGCCAAAGGTTATTCAGGAAATAACTATATTAGATGTAATTTCAAGTGGTATGCAAAATTTCAAATGTTAAAGAACTCATAATTAAGGAAGAAGGAGGAGGAGGGAGAGCAGGAGGAGGAGGAGGAAGAAGAAGAAGAAGAGGAAGAGGAGGAAGAAGAAGAGGAGGAGGAGGAAGGGAGAAGAAGAGGAAGAGAGGGAGGAAGAAGACTATTGCAAATACTAGGATCAGTTCTAGCAGTCCAACTCATTCTACAGTTATGCACCTTATTCATTACTATAAAGCTGTCTGGCTGTGAGTCATCCTAGAAGGAACAAAAGTTGATGGAACCCAAGGGAAAATATTGCCCTTCAAAATTAATTTGACTGATGCTTACTGTGCTTGAATATCTGTCATCTTATTAGACCTGACTTCATTTGCTAAAGATCTGGAAGGTTGGGAATGTAGTAGCAAACATATGGAGACAATCACAGTGGGTGCTTTGTATTTAGATATGGACATGAAAGACAATAAATGGGTGATTAAATGAGTAACAGATGAATCAGAGTTGCCAGTCTTTAACCCTGGATGTTAAAATCCTGAGTACAATTAGTTGGCAGCAATGAGTTACAATTTGTTAGATGCTGCTGAAAAGTGGTCATCTGGATTTTTTCAGCCCAGATCTAGGTAGCCCTAAAATGAATGGATACAAAAAGAGAAGAGGAAAAAGCAAAGCAAAGTATAAACCTGTCCATTTCTGCCTTGACCCCACCAACTGTAGTACTTTTCCTATAACTGTGATGGTGAACCTATGGCACACATGCCAGAGGTGGCACGCAGCGCCCTCTCTGTGGGCATGTGAGCTGTCGCCCCAGTTCATATCTGCCACACATGTGTATGTGTACCCCCTGCTGACCAGCCTGTCTTCGGGTCTCTGCCACACATATGGAGGGCACATGTGGGAGGCCACGCATGCATGCATAGGGTATGCGGGTGTGCGGGGGGTATGTACATGTTGGGGTGAGTGGGGTGCATGAGGGGGGCCATATGCACATGCGTGGATATGGGGCACATGCACAGGGGGCCACATGCACATTGCATTTTAGGGGTTCATGCACGCACACATGCACTTTGGACACTCGATCTGGAAAAGGTTAGCCATCACTGTCCTATAAGACACAGGTGTCAGAGGAGTTGCGCGTACAGGAGGATGAAGAATTTAAGGAACGAACAGATGGGAAGGAGAGAAAGATAGAGAGGGAAGGAGTTGGTGAAAGGAAAGAACCCCTTTCCCTAAGGAGAACCCGACAGACTAAAAACAAAACAGAGAGCAAGTAATAAGTAAGTAGTAAGGAGGATGATAAAGGGAAAGGTGGGGGTATCTTTATTTTTAGCTAATATTAATGGTTTAAATAATCCATGTAAGAGAAAGAGAGTGTTTAACCGGTTGGTAAAAGGAAATTATGATATGATATGCCTGCAGGAGGTTCATATAAAAGGAGACCAGAAAGCGATACTGGAGAATAAAAGACTGGGAAATTTGTATGCCTCCCTGGCAGATCAAAAAAAGAAGGGAGTAGTGATATATGTAAAAGGACACTTAGAATCTAAATTAATTTATGCTGGGAAAAAAGGTAGAGTCCTGATGGTAGAGGTAACAATGGACCAAAGGAAATGTTTGTTGGTTGGAATTTATGCCCCAAATGGATGCCAAGTAAACTTCTACAGGAAATTATATCAGAAGCTATTAGAGGTTAACTATGCCAATATTTGTTTGCTCGGGGATTTTAATGCGGTTATAGACCCAAACTTGGATTATATACCAGAGAGAGGTAAAGCCGGGAAAAAGAGGAGGAAACTTCTGCCAAAAATTTGTAAACAGATTAGAGAGGTAACAGGGTTGAGAGATATATGGAGGGATAGAAATCCGGGAAAGAAACAGGGTACTTATTTCTCCCCCAGACATCATTCCTGGTAGGAGGTCATCAAAGACTCAATGATTGCCTGGGGGAGAAATTTGGGATACTCGATTGAACTTGAAAAATGGGAAGAAATCTGGGGGACAACCTTAAAATTAACAATGTCAGTTTCCTATAAGGAAAATATATACAAAATGCTATATAGATGGCACCTGCCCCCGGCTAGATTATCGAAGATGTTCCCGGGGACCTCTCCGGTTTGCTGGAAATGCAACGCCGCTATGGGAACTTACTTTCATAGTTGGTGGACCTGTCCCCGAGCAAAAGAATATTGGGCTAGAATTCAAAAATGGATTTTAGAAATCATAGGATGTAGAATAGATTTGAACCCGGAAACGTTTTTACTAGGCATGAAACCAGAGAATTTAAACAAATCTAATTGGTATCTCGCTCTCCACATCATCATTGCAGCCAGGATCTCGTTCGCGCAAGAATGGAAATCTAAAAATATCCCATCGGAGGCTACGTTAATTGCAAAGATCATGGACTGTGCAGAAGCAGACAAGCTTACTGGACTTTTGCGAGATAGACAAGAATCGGGGTTATATAGGAACTGGGACAGATGGTATGCTTGGCTGCAAAAAAAGAAATCTTAAGAAGAACGAAAATATTAACCTTAATGTGAACGTGGGTAAATACTTCCAGGAGTACTGCATGACGATTGAGAATTTTTTTTCTGGTTAAACCTTCCTTTCTTTTGATGAGTTAGCAATGGAAGTTTGTACTTTCTCCAGGCGAAAATTGATACTTTAAAACTCTATATGTATTATATTACTCTCTGCAATTCTATCCATATTATTATATTTTTTTCTGTATTTTTTAATAATTTTCAATAAAAATTAAAAAAAAAAAAGACACAGGTGTCAAATTCACGGCATCATGTTGCCATCACGTGATGTATCACAATGTTTTTCTCTTCGTAGAACTGGGGTGGGTGTGGGCTGCACGTGATGCATTCTGCCCGCAGGCTTCCAAATTGATACCCCTGCTCTGAGAGAAATACGTGGTCTT
Organism: Pantherophis guttatus; assembly: GCF_059756535.1. Classification (NCBI taxonomy): domain Eukaryota; kingdom Metazoa; phylum Chordata; class Lepidosauria; order Squamata; family Colubridae; genus Pantherophis; species Pantherophis guttatus. The sequence continues at coordinate 126,354,427 of NC_142065.1, forward strand.
AAAGTTGAGAAAACTGTCAATCCCCGGTGTAGCCAAATCTATGCTACATAGCTATGTATTCTGTGATCCCTAAGTAGCCTGGATCATTTTCTTGGTAAGAGGAAAAGATAAAATAAAATAGCTTATTTAGAACAGTAGCAGCAGATTGGGTAGCAAAATGAAGATGGAAAATATTTTGGTCCCTAAAGCTCTCAATGGGCATTATGGGCAAACATTCAACTTACCTCTGTTTTCCATTTCAGCAGAATTTTTATAACGTAACCATCCTACTGTGCAGGATTTTGATTTCTCTTCTCCCTGTTCTTGAAGACCAGCTACACTTAGCTCAGTTTCAGCAGAATGGGGACTTTATAGGGCTTTGATTCACAAAACTGTTTATCTACTGGGTAATCATACTGACATCTAGCAAAATGAATCTTAACACTGAGTAACGCAAACTGATACATATTCTGTGCAAAAATGTGTTTTAAAAAGAGAGCCTGTAGTAAATAAGAGCTGACTATATCTAAAGGACTTTGAAAAAGAATGTTGGTAATTGGGAACCCCTTATAAATACACAAGACAATGTGGTGAAGCCATTTCCAATTTGTGAAATTGCTCAGATCTACACAGAGACTCACAGGCAATAAATCTGAGAAAATTGTTGATCATGGAGTTCTCCGCTTGTTTCACTTGGAATATGTAGTTGTTTATGCTCTGTTTATAAAATATTCTGCATTAATTCAAATGGCTGATAGAAAATGCCAGTATAGCAGACTTGTATGTTGCTTATAACGCCTTTAATAAAATGCTACAATTATAGAACAGCATAAAAGATTCAACATTCTAGGAAGGAAATTTAATCCTGTAGTAGAAACAGCTGCAGAATGCTTAAAGTTGGATAGAGTTAAATGACAAAGGTTAAAGTACTAAGATAGATACAATGAACCCTAGAAGACACATAAAATGCAGATGCTATATATCTGAAGCATATAGAAAGGCATTTAAAATGTAAAATGTCCACATTGCTACAGTATTTTCAGTTCAGCACATTTTCTGCCATAGTTTCATTGAAAGACAAAAAGAAGTTTCTATTGGAAAACATTTTTAAAACAAAAATCTCTAAAAGCTATGAGACTTTTATAAAACGCATGCCTGTAACTGAAATTTTAAAAAAAAAATATGAAAACAACATTAGATACTCATTGATTAAATCATTATGCTCCATCAAATCAATATAAACTCCTAGCATCCAAATTGATAGACCTTCTCTAGGATGTTATGTCCTCAATCTGGTCCTTCAGGTTTCTAACTGTGCATTTACCACCAAGTCCATTCATCTTGCTGTTGATTGTTTTCTTCTATTTCATTCCACTTTCCCCAGCATTATAAGCATCTCAATACAATTAGGTCTTTGAATAATGTGTCCAAAATATGATAATTTGTGATTGGTCAATAATTGATCTTCTGTTACTAGAGGTTCTTGGAAATTAGAGCTTATCTTCTAAGGTATTTTGGATGTTGACATCTCTACTATGAATTTCATAGAATTTCTACAGAATTTCAGAATCTGTGGTCTTCTTCAAATTAGTTGCTGTCTGTCCACTGGTATCCTTTAGGATACCAATTTAAGGTTGGAACTGTAGAGTTCTTGGTTCTTGAAGAAGAACTGAAAATGTTACCTAATATTCTATCAGTGCTAGTATCTCACACTGAACATATTACTAGTTGGGTAAATAAGTATCTGCAGCAAAACAACCTAGTCTAGAGAGCACCAATGATCCCACAGTTCAATCCTGACCTACATATATTCTCTTCTATTGGTATGGTTGCAATATCTTTCAGAATTCAGAGATCTTTCCAAAAGATCCTTTATTTTTCTGGGGCTGTTCCATCTTCAGTATCTTTACAGATGTTACAATACTCTCTCTTATGTCTTTAACATGTTTGTTTGTTTATTATTTATTTATTTATTTTTGTTAAATTTGTTTCTGAAAGGTTTACTCTTGTTGCTTTGGCTTCTTTTTATTCTTGGCAATTTCTACTATTTTTCCACTCTTTTGGTTTCTTCTGTTTCTTGTCCTTTCACAATCTCTTTCCACTGTCATCCTTAAAGACAGATATCATATCCTCTGATTTCTTGTCAATGGTTACTGATGGACCTGAAATAAATTCCTGATGTTCTCCTGAAAATGATAGCTATATGGTCAAGATCATATTGTGAAAACTCTCTGACTTTGTTCTTCTGCTTTAGTTTGTTTTGGATCTTGCATATAGACAGTTCATGATCTGATACACAATCAGCTATTGGCCACAGCTTGCCATTATAAATAAGTTCTTCTACATCTGCATAATAAAATAATCACTTTATATATACTCCATCTATACATGGATGACCATGTGGCCACTGTTTCGATGTTTGAAGACTGTGTTAGCAATGAAAAAATATTGGATCTGCAGCAATTGAAAAATTAAACTCCTGTTTCATCTCTCTATCCTAAGTCACACTTTCCATCTACATTTTGGTCCTACTGTTTCAAACTTTGGCATTCCAGTAAGCAAACACAAACAATATGTCTTACTTGCATGTTGTCTTGATTTCAGATTGAACTTGACTGTAAAATTACCTTTTTTCTACATTAATGGCTGGAGCACAAACAGGGTAACTATCATATCATATGGCCAACTATTAAGTTAACCTGATATTATTTAGTCACTTACAGCATTATGTTGAAGTAGTGACTTTGCTTTATCTTTCTTAACTATGAAAGAAATGGCATTTCTTTGTTGTTTTTGTGCCTGAGTAAGTACCGTATTTTTCAGACTATAAGACTCTCCAGACTATAAGACACACCTAGCTTTTGGGGAGGAAAATATGTCTTCCAGCAATTTGCCTCCTTGCAACAAACAGCAAGCAGCCTGGTCAGCTTCAGCACAACCAGATTTAGCACGAGCAGCTGATTGGTGGTTGGATTGGCCTCCTAGAATACCAATGATCAGCTGTTCCAGGCTGCGGGGATCGCCACCACCCATTGCTTCTGTCACTGCCCATAGCCACTGCCATCTATCGCCACCTCCATACGCCCTATTTTTGGCCTCTGCGCACCCCATTTTCAGCCTCTGTGTGTCTCATTTTCGGCCTGTTCCAGGTGGCAGGGATTGCCACCACTGCCCATCCTTGCCAAATGGTGGCGGTGATCGGCAGTGATGGGCAGTGGCAGCAGCAGCGATCCCCACCGCCTGGAACGGACTGAAAATGGGAAGCACGGAGGCCAAAAATGGGGCACACGGAGGCCAAAAATGGGGCGCATGGAGGCGGTGAAAGGTGGCAGAGGCGATGGGTGGTGACAATCCCTGCAGCTGATTGTCAGTATTCCGGGAGTCCGATTCAACTGCCAATCAGCTGCTCATGCTAAATCAGTCTGTGCTGAATCTGACCAGGCTGTTTGCTGTAAGGAAGCAAATTGCTGGGAGGCAGAGGCCGAAGGGTGGGGACTGGCGGGTGGGTGGGGCTTTGGCAACATTCACTCTATAAGACACACAGACATTTCCACTCACTTTTTGGGGGGGGGGGGGAAGTGTGTCTTTTAGTTTTAAAAATATGGTATATAGCATTGTCTTCTGACTGAAAGAGTCAAGTTTCAGTCCATTTCTAGTCAATGATACCTAAGATCTCAATATGCAATTACTTCATTTCATCTTCATTGTTTTGAGTCTTTCCATGTTCATGCTTCTTTTATTCCATCTTACTACTAAAATTCCGTCTTTGCAGCTTCAGATTTTATTTTTTCTGACTAGCAACATCAGCATCTAGATGTTCTAAAGGCTTTAATCTGCCTATATCATGAGCATCATAACTACTTCAAAAGATTCTCAGCTTTTCTTCAGTAGCGTGTTGAATGCCATCTGTCTTGAGGGGCCCATAATCTGGCACTATATCATATATCATTTTATATTGCTTATCCATATAGTCTTTCTTGGTGAAATTATGCCTTTGCTATTGTCACCAAAATGATTGTGTAGCATCTTCCTATACTGCTGCTGTCTAGTACAACTGCCTTCTTGTTTTAGGTCGGGGGTGTCAAACTTGTAGCCCATGGGCTGGATGTGTCACATGCTGGCCACGCCCACACCCGGTTTAGTGAAGGGGGAAAAAGTCATGATTTGTCATGTGACAATGCTGTGACGATGCGAGTTTGACACCCCTGCTTTAGGTAGACAGCTGCATGACCTTCATACCTTCAGTGACCTTGCTGAGAATATATACTGTTAGTATATGTTCTAGACATTCTTCCTAATTTCTCATCCCCATGGATACCCTCCCACACACTTCTCCAACATGATGAAGCAGCATAGCAAACCTGAGGAGTTAAGTACGCAGAACCTGGGAGCAAATATTATTGAACATAGAGCAACACAGGTCTAATATGCACAGAATGTGTTGTGAATCTACTTCATATATATTGGGTCCTGCCTAGTGATACATTTTGGGAAATACCAAATCAGTTGTTTTGAAGGAAGGACCAAGAAAAACAATAAGTTCTACTGTCTTGCTCAAACAGTGCATAGTTAATATTCTGCATGCCTCAAAGCCCCAGTAGCTGAATTTCTGAAATAATAGGCAATTTAATAAGGCACTAACCTTTTCTTATGTCTGCAAGTGAATTTGCTAGTACAAGAGCATTTGTAACTTTACAGGCACAATGACTATGGATATATTTGATGGTTGTTTCCATTATCTACCACTTATAACTAAGTTGGAATAATTATTCTTGAGTCATGCTGATTCTAAATAAGAATAGTACCTTTATTTTTATTTTTTTAAAAAAAAAACATGACTCCTTCCATGAAGAAATTTTAAAATAACAAATATCAAGTGGAAAATACAATTTTATTGGTTGTAGATGGATTCAGAGCTGGTGTTCATGGGGATATGCCTTTATTCCTTCAAAACAACATCAGTCTTCATCTCTCCTGCTGTTTGAGATAGCAAAAATCTAGAAAAATAGAGTTTTAACATTTATTATAATATCATTATGATGAAATGAAAGCAGCCACAGAATAAATTTATTGTAAAGCCAGATACAGTGTATTACTGTATTGTGGTTTGTTGGTAGGCAAAGATGTAAGAAATCTTGATGATAAAGATGAAAGTGACAATGATGATTTGTTAGATTCATATCCTGCCTTTTATTTAGGACTGCACCATGACTTACATGAGGAAGACTGATCTGAGACTGAGAGACTGGCCCAAAGTTACCCAGTAAATTTTCATGGTGGACTTGAACCTGGATCTTCTCAGTCCACTTAACAAGACAACCATATCCATGATCATTTCCAAATAACAGGGACAAATATATGGAGTGCACAAAGCCCTATCTAGCATAAATCAGAGTATATTGAAATGAGTAATAAATGGAGCTCCATGCAATTAACTTTAAATTATCCCAAACCATAAGCTCACTTCCCCAGGAAACTCTTCTTTCTCAGATGGCAGAGAATTGCACCCAAAGCAAAGAAATCTCCTTGGAATGCAATATCAGCTCTAACATATGAGATATCCCAAAGTATACAGTGAAATGTCCCTTGCACTTTTATAAAGTCCCCATTGGCTGTATTTGGTATTGAGACTTTATGTCATATGCCTAAAACAAGTAAAACTTTGCATACAACTGCAGGCATAGAGATTATGACAGTGACTGTTAGTATTAACAGGTGTTAATGCTGATATAGTAAAGGAAATTTACCAGTGGTAAAAGGGATTATAATTATTTTTTTTTTGCTGATAATGAAGAAATGATTAAATGTTCAAAAAGCAATTTACTCCTGTTCTCCAAAAACCTTTGTGGGAATCCTTTGATTCCATAAAAGCAAAGAAATGATAATACCAATGACTTACATTTCAGCCATTTCCCACAACCGTTTGTGAAAATAAACCTGTTTTTGCATTAAACTGGACATTGCAATTCAAATGAAGTTTCCTACATTAGATAGACTTTATTTTGCATTAATAATTTTGTCCTTGCCACATTTTTGTTTGAATTATAGAGTAAAAGCTAAATTCAGCTGTGCTATCCCAGAAGCAGCAGTGAAATCCAGCCGGATCTAGCCGGCTCGTGTGAACTGGTAGTGTTGGTGGCGGGAGGCTCCGCCCACCCGCCTGGATCTCATTACGTCCCATTTTTTACCCTCTACGCATGCGCATAAGAGGCACACACACATTCCTGCATGCTTCTTTTCCTGAACTGATAGTGAAGGTAAGTGGATTTCACCGCTGCCCAGAAGGTACATTCTTAAATCTACAGCATCAGTGGCAGTACAGGTAGTCCTCATCTTACAATTATTCATGTAGCCTGCAATTACAGTGGCCTTGGAAAAGATGCTTTATGTCCCATAAAGCACTTCTGGTCATTGCAAAATATTACCTCACCACCCCATGGTCAAGATGCTTGGCAATCTTTAAGTATTGCTTAACACATTGTAAGCTGCCCTGAGTCTCTGGAGAAGGGCGGCATATAAATCAAATTATAAATAAATAAATAAATAAATAAATAAATAAATAAATAAATAAATAAATAAATAGTAGGCAGTCCCTACTTACAACCAATTGCCAAGCACCCCTTGATCACCTTTTGACAAGGAATGTCTTACCTTCTTTGAGTCAACAGTACAGAAATAACAGCAACTGATGCAATCACCATAATTGATTAGCCTGTCTTATCCTCTACTGCCCCGCACTGTCATTCTACTTATAGTTAAATTACAGCTCATAATTCATTCTCTCCCTCTCTCCCCCACCCTCTCTCTTCCTAAGGGCTAAATTAATTTTGATATTATCTCCTATATAGATACTTATTGTGTTGTGGATTTAAGTTGAATTCAAAAATTCCTCTCACAATGGCAGTATTGATGGTTCATTTTAATTTGATGGGCTGTGTAGTAATATACTCTGCTATCAATAGTAAGTCTTCAGGTGAATGAATATTATTTCAAAATCAGCCTTTTTTTGGAAGTGGCCCAGTGTCACCAAGAGTGAGTAGACAGCCATATAATTTCTCTAAATAAATAAATTCTGCAAAATCTTGGTGATAAGATTCAGGAAAAAAGGAAAACAAGTATCTCAGATTGTAATGAATGCATCGTTACCTGGGGAGTTTTTAAGAAACATAGTTGTGCTTTGGCAACCATAATTTAATTTGACCATTTGGAATCAAGGCAAAAAAGTAATCAAAGTTATAATCTCTTGTAACAATGGAAACTAAATTGTAATGCTAATAATCCTAGGTGAATGTGAAAAGGCATATGTGTGCTGGAATTAAAAGCTAACTACAATAATTGTGCTGGAATTCTAACTCACAAGGCTGGAGTGCCACTCTAATCTGAACAGAGTAACTTCAGCACACAAGAGAAGTTCATGCCACCTCTGTGGAATAATATCAAAAAAGTTCTGTCAAGATGGGATAAATTGCAACTATCTTTATTGGGTAGAATCTCTATAATTAAGATGAATGTTTTACCAAAGATGTTATTTATTTATTTCTATTTCAGACTTTTTCAATACTTATAACTGATACTCCATTTAAACAATGGCAAATGAGCAATTCTATGTTCATATATGAAATGGAGATGAGCACCCCCCCCTAGAATCGGGAACGACTAGCACATATGTGTGAGGGGAACCTTTACCTTTACCTTTTTATGTTGATATAACAAGTGGGGAGAAAACAAGAATTAGATATAAATTACTGCAAGATGCTAAAGAAAGAGGATTTGGGTTTATTAGATTTGAAATTGTATTTTGAGGCTTGTTGTTTGATCTGGCTCAAAGAGTGGGTGGCTCTCCAAAACAAGAGGTTACTTATCTGGAGGGCCATGAATGAAAATTTGGATGGTATGCCTACTTATGGTATGATAAGATTGAATAAATGTTGATTTCAACAACCACTTCATTAGACGTGCCATCCTAAGGGTTTAGAATAAATATAAAGTAAGGTTCTTCGCAAAGATGGAATATATTATCTAAGCTTACTGGAGGATTGTATTGTCCTCACCTTATTAGAAATAATGCTTTGCCTACATTCATTTAACACAGTGGGGACACATTTTTGTAGCTAGGAATTACAATAAGACCCCAGTGAGTGAAGTAATGGGAATGGGTAGAATCTCACAATATGCATGCAGAATAACAATTTCTTGATTTTGGGTAAGAAGGATTTTTGTTTTTAACTGTTAAGACTATTTTAGGGCTCACAGCAGTTGTATTTGTTATAATCTGATCTAGGCCTCCTATATATAGTTCTCCTTTTAAACCAAACAATAGCTTCCCATCTTTGTATTATCCTTTTTCTCAGAATTTAGCAAGTTCATTCATGTCATAATTCCATGACATCAGAGCTCCTCAACTAATGGCAAGATGCAGTTGATACTTGGCTTATCTCTATATAAATATTTACTTTTATATCAAGTATAAAATAGGTTGTATGGAAGCCAGGAATAAATGTGGCTTTATTGTACAGCATGTAGCTGGGCTTTATAACTATCCTCCCTGTACTTTTCTTATCTCGGAAAACTGATGTGTATTGGAAAGTGATCTTTTTGTGCTGTTTGTGATAAGTTAGATATCTCAGAATTGGTTAGTGGTTACCTTGCCTACAAAAGATGAGTTGGAGATTCTGATCCGTAACAAAGAAATTGGTGGGAGGCAGTTTAAAAGAACAGGGTACAGGAAGAAACGACAAGGAACAGCAACAGAAGCAACCACAGATGGATAACTTGCCCTTGCCCTTTGCCTGTTTCAAATAGCAACATGGCCTGGTTGAGTCTTATCAGCTTTGTAGAAATGGCAGCATACATTTAAGCTTGTCTCTCTATAATGCATACTGTAAAACCTTTCAGCATTGCCTTAACCCTATTAAAAGAAAAGAGACATGCAAGAAACAGAAAGTAAACAAAAGCCATAATCACCTAGTGAAAAATTCTTCAATGCACAGAAAACAGGTTCTGGGTGTAAAAGTGAAAGAAAGAAGAAAACAAATACTTCAAAGGAATAAGGTAAAAATAAACTCATACTGATGGTAGCAAACGTATATACATAAGCCTGTATTATCTTTTACTTGTACAACTGAGTATAAACCAAATTAAATTGTAATCATTTGTCTAGACAGACCTATGATAATAGGTACATTTGCCATAGAATCTTAAAACTTTAGAATCTTTTGGAAATTGTTCATAACATTCAGCCACTCTTTTGTACCTGCCTGTTTACTGAGAGATCAGGCCATCCTTAATTTAGATATGTATTTCTTCCACCCACAAGACACATATTGCTTTTATTGTACTATCAGGATCCTTTGCAACTGATTTTTTAACCTCAAATTTCTCTCTCAGAGAGTTGAATGTGCTTGTAAATTGTCCATGGCATATCTGATCTGAAACTGAGCTTCATAGTACTTCTGGCAGCTTCTGAGTGTCTTCTTTTTCTTGAAAAAATTTGTTGATGCGTATTGAAGCTATCTTTAAGAACTGCTAAGGAATCAGAAAGCCATTTTGGAGAATGAGATGTCTCTTTCTTTCCTTGCATCACTACTCTCTCCAGCTAAACAAATTATAATCCAGTTGTTTTGAATCTAACTTATCATTAACCATAGTTAAAAATAACCAAAGTTCATTGCAGATATATTCCTAAACTAAAGTTGTTTCTTTCAACTTTGCCAGAAGAAGAAACTAGATGAAATAATTATACAAGGTTTCCTCATAATGCTAAATCATGGTTTTTCATATGAACTGTATGAATGTGGAATAGGTATACAATAGGGAATAATGTTCTCATACAAACATTAAGTTTTTTGACTGTCTTTTATTACTTGTGAAATATTCTATGAGACACCAGATTGCCTGCACAATGAAATACATTTATATTTGAATACAAATATAGCTACCTGAAAGGTAGCTGTAACAGTGCTACACATAGAACTGAAATAATATATTTCTCCCAATGAATTTTAGCGCAAGGGCAAGTGGGCAGCAAAATCCTAGAAAATGGTTGAAATGTTAAAACTGGCCTTGAGAAACCTGTCAATTATCAAAACCTGTAAAATCTAGATGCCAGAAACTATGAACTAATATAGATATGCAAGGTCAGATATACTTTAACTTACACAAACAAACAAACAAACAAAATTACGTCAAAACTGGTTAAGGTTAAACTCTAAAAGAAGACCCCCGTCTCTTAAATTAGCCATGTCAAGCATAGGACTGTACACCTGATTCTATGGATCAACTTAAGCAACAATTTATATTCCCCCTGAAACTGTAGAAAGATACTATTCAAGATAAGTACTTTTGTTTTTCCATTGCTAATGTATTTTGTTGTGCCAGCACTTATTTCCAATTTTAACATCAGCAGTAGCCAAACAAACAGTTCCAGGTAACCACAAACAGAACATAAGCAGGTATTTCCTGTTGATATAAATGCCATCCTGGCAATTGCTCATTGGAGGGAAGCTGCCTGATAGCAACAAAAAAGATTTCATTTCCAAGAACAGATCTGTTCTGAGTCAATGGCATTCATCACATCTTGAAACATGACTTCTATAACAGTTCATCTTGTGAGGAAGTATTTTCTTTTCTTCTTTCTGGCTTCTATCAATCAGTTTCAGTTGATCTTGGATACTAGTGTCAGAAGAAAAAAAAGGTAAGTCCTAGGCCTGTATAGGCAATTGGAGTTAAGCATTGATGTGATTGTGGCATGTTTTAACATATCTGTTCTCAGTCATTAAAGGTGCAGTACACCAAAAGCTTGTGTATACCAAATTTTTGGTTCCTCAACATATAATTAAGAGACCCATGCATTTGGACCATTATAATAGTTCCACTTCTATTTTTTTATTTTTTTTGTCTATTTTGTTGAAAACATACTATGTCATCATCAGAAACAGAGCCATAGGCCAACTGAGTTTGTTGTGGTCATTGTATCATGGAAAGAAAACATCCTATTGAAATGACTGCTATACCATTTATTTCTCAATGGATGTACAATGACTTTTCAAGGCTGTGGTGCTGTTAATTTAACAGCAAACCATATTGAGTATGGTGTTTAAAAATATGCTTTGGATAAACTATATGTACATAGTTGCTAGGATATTTTACACACATTAGCTGAAATGATTTGAAGCTATACAACTAAGGATATTATAGAAAAGTATAGTCCAAACATGAAGAAAAATATTCCTTAAAATGTGGGTCTAAATTTTTGTTTTACTAGCTTTGGAGCATAATTGGATGCATAAGTCACTTTTGAAACACAAAGCAAATAATTAATGGGAAAAGCCCCTTAATTATATGTTGAGGAACCAAAAATTTGGTATACACAAGCTTCTGGTGTACTGTACCTTTGATGACTGAGAACAGATATGTTAAAACATGCCACAATCATATTTTTAAGAGATCAGATAATCTATTCTTTCTGTAGTTTGTGTTCAGTTATTTTTAATTCCCCCAAGAATGCATACTTTTCATAATTATAGTTCATCCGTAGTTCTTCACTTCAATACAAAAAGCCATACATTTAATCCTAAAAGGAGAAAAATGGCAGATTAGGCATGAGGCATCCATTTCTTTTATTCTACCTGTTTAAACTGCACTTTATTTAGGCCTGCATCTTCAAACTAATTTCATCTTTCTCATTCGGCTTGCTGTAATTTTCTTAGAAAATTTGAGGTGCACATTTTTGCTACATAAATGTAAACAAATGGAATCCTGCATGTCTAAGGGCAGGGTCAACCCTATATATTTTGGTTTCAACTAATAGGAAATCCCTGGCTTGTGAGCCGTTTTTAGCCCCAGACATTCCTCTGGAGATTACCTGGAGCTTATTAAACTGTTTAAACTAAATCTAGCATGAGTTATTAAAGGCATGATCTCAAAATATTGTCATTGTTTGGCAGCTGAGCCAATTTATTGCCACCTCAGGTGAGGGACTATAGGCAGTGCACTGAATCAGACTTTCTAATAGAAGCACTGGAATTCTTCAGGACTTGGCAACAGACCATTTTCTCAATACTAGAACACTTACCCACCTCCTGGCTCCTGGTTCTCCCCTTAAAGCTGACGTAGCTTCATAAATTCAGCAGGGGAATAACAATTTGGTGGTGTGTCATTGTGGAGGCTTTTCAGCATTTCCAATTGCAAACACTCAACTATTTCAAATGCCAAACAAAATGGGCTATATGGATGTGATAGAAGGCATTAGTTGCATGCCGTTTTGTACCCTTTTGTTCACCAGATAGAGGGTACATTAACTGTTGTATGAAGCATTCTCTGTGGTTTGTTTCTGGTGGTGTGGAAAACGAAAACCGTGGTGTGGAAATGACCTGGATTGTCTGCATATCATAAGCGTCCAGTTTGGTCAGTTTGAAAGCGTCAAGAAAAATGGCTCATTATACAGCAATAATGTGCACACAACAAGCTGGTGGCCCTACCTGAACCTTGCCAATCTCATAAAAGCTAAGTAAGATCAGACTTTGTTAATATATATCCCAAATCCCAAAGCCCAGGCTTGTTCACAAATCCCAGGCTTGTGAACTAAACTATGAAATCGCAGAGAAATCTCAGAAAAGGGCAATGACCATCAATACCTATATTAATGCCAAAATAATTATGTGGATATCTCCATCTAGTCACCAAGATTTGACTTTGATTTGATGGAGTATGTATGGTACTTTAAATACTATATAAAATATTTGGCTGAGAAGTCAGAAAGCCAGAGGCTGGGTATTCTAAATGGGAAGTAAACAGATACTTTGTCTCATTCACTGAGGCTATTGGGCAGCTGCATATGTTCCAGGGTTCTCTGTTTCCCAAGACATTTTTTTTTTACATTGGCTCTAAATGAATTATTCCTCCTATGATTGCTTTGTTAGCATGTTCCTTTGCATACAGTCAGCCACCAAGTTATATTTTGAACTGAATTAAGACTTTGGTGTTAAAGTTAAATACCTATTTTCCATGGCCCTATCATTTCAGCAGGTGCCTATGTTTACTAAATTCCATTTGGCAAAGATAACTATTTCTCTCTGTTTTTATTGTATTGCTTGGACAGAGAATGAATACCATAGTAGACTACTGATGTCCTACTTTTCCTTTTGCCAGTTTTGCCTTCTTTGGAACCTGTTTCATTGAACTGTTAAAGACCTGCCAGAGAGTAAGGAGTGTCTAGATTTTCCACATATAGGCACACCCCAGTAAAAGACTTTGTTTTGGTAAGGAGCCTATTCTACCTGGTCCTGACCACATTTCCCATCATTCATCCTGGCAAGGAATTAGTTGGTACACTATGTATCCTTGGGCTTGTATTTCATGCAAGTAATAGTATCCTTAAAAAGCTTCTTCTTCTTCTTCTTGTGCCATATCCATCATCAGACATTGGCGATCATGTTGGTGATCCTATTTTTATCAACAGTCACATGAAAAAGTGCTGTTGAGTTTTGTCAAAACCAGTCCCTTACATTTTGAAGCCATTATGTTCTTCTTCTGCCTGGACCTCGTTTGCCATCAATCTTTCCATGGAGGATTAAGTGAAGTATACCGTATTTTTCTGGGTGTCACATCACATGTCCAAAATATTCTAATTTTCGCTTTTTTATTGGTTTTGATGATTTCCCTTGGCTTTCCCAGGTGGCTTATTATCTCCTCATTTCTGATTTTGTCAACCCAACTTATATGTAACAGCTGCCTATAAATCCACATTTCAAATGCTTCTAGTCTCTTCAAGTGGCTTTCTGTCAGAGACCAACTCTCCACTCCGTAGAGCAGGACAGGAAAAAAAAAAAGCTATGCCAGAAAAATAATGATCTGTGAGCTAGAATGTCATCATGCAAATTACATGTAATCTTGTCATGATATCTAACATAAGTATATCAGCTGTGTCATTTGCATGATGAAATCATAGTATATCTATTGTCATTTGTCTTTAACCTTATCTGTGGACAGTAACATATGCAATATTCTATGCAAAATGTACAACTAGGAATCTTAGCAAAAGGTACTCTATAATGTACCACAGTTTGTTCCAGAACAGCATAATGTGGCATTCTGTGGAGAATTCTTTCTCCCTTATTGACATAAACTCAGTTCTTGATAGTTTCCAAAATCATATTAGAAAGACAGATGCAGAGCCTATTTTTGCCTCTTTTGTGGTGAGTTTTTAATGGATTTGTGAAATGTATTATTTGTTCTTTGAGCATGTGAAAAATCACTTCTGCAGCAGAAGGCTAAAATAACATTTTTTTAAAAAAAACAACAACTTTAACTCACTGTACTCAGGCATTTTCTCATAAGAACAGCTGCCCTTTTATCACTTACCACTTCGATTAGCAAAAGTTGCAAATGTTTAGGCTGAGTCTCAGAGGTCTGAGAAATATATGCATTGATTTAGTTTGCTATCCCTTGAGGGGGAAAATTGTCTGTAGGCATACCAAAGAAATAAAGCATGAAGAAATGTTGAATTTCCAGCATTTCAGCGCTCTTGTTCAGAAGGGATGCACCTTCTGAATTTAAAATATGCACCCATGACCAAAGAAATTAAGAATAATATCATTTTTTCCTATAAAATATTAGTTAGTTGCTAGCTTGTTATCATCAAATCGAATTATCTAACAGCAAGAGGTGTTTCTGACTTAATTTACTGAATCTTGAATGCAATTGCTTATCTGTTTGCTTTAATTAATGTAACTGAAAATATTTAAGTAATCTCAGAGTTACTTGAAATGGTCTAATAGAAAATTAGCTTTGAAAACTAGCAATAGCAACAATAACAAAGCAAGAAACAGAAGCAGAAAGAATTAAGAAAGAATTATTGTGGAAACACAATACTCTTTCAAATTAATCTGGCTTTCCAGATGAATTGATTTCTGTTACATTATTTACTACAGTTTTGATTTTTCATATTGATTGACCTGAGTGATAATCAAGCAGAATAAAGAGGTTAAGAATTTAGGTGTATAAGTACTGTCTTCATAAGAAAGGAATATTTTTTTATTCAACATTATTTCAAAAGTCAATAATGGCACCTTAAGCCCCTGTGGATCTGTTCTTGTTTTGTTTTGTTTTCTTCTACTGTTTGCTCATCCATTTATAATTAAAATGAAATCCGCACTATAAACACAAGGTACAGTTTGCTTTATCTTAATTTTTCCCCCTTCCTACTGACTGACAATATTGAAACTCATAGGATTTACAACCAGAATCCATGTTCCCATCAGGAAAAGCCCCCAAAAATATTATTTTCTACTGAACTTTCCTTATTTCTATCAGAACCTTTTATTTTTTGAATGTAGATATACATCTACATTCTGGAGATGTAGTTCTATCTCCAGAAGAACTGAGTACTCTGGGGGAAGGAGGGCAGGGGCATTTCCAATTATTTTGATTGTTTTTTTCAGCATTTCCAATTTTTACTGGGTATATACAAAGCGCCCAGTTGATTTGCAAAGAAAATACTATTTATGGCTCTTGCTTCCTATTAAAATTGTTTCAAAATTACCCTTTGTTTTATTTAGCTGACTTCACTAATCTTATGTTCTCACTAGATGGTGGTCTAATTTGATCTAATGTGGTCATTCTGTGACAGATGCTGTTTTATAATTGAAGCTGAGAAATCTTTAGCGCTTTTATATAAGACAATTTTAGGGTCAAATTGTCAGGCTCATATGAAGTAAAGAGAGTAAAACAACTAAATTATCACATTTTTTTTTCAATGTTCGGAAACTGCATAGAATAATGGCTAAAGCCTAGCATTCACTGAAATATTCAACCTACAACTGGTTATATTCATTCATTTGTCAGCAGAGACAAAAAGAAATGTCCACTATACAGTGGAGAGTTATAATCTTGAAGACTTCTTTCTGACATCTCTTAATATAATAATATGCAGTCAATGCTATAGCCTGAAGCCCTTACTTTATGGGGTTTGTCAGTGAAAATTAGATTGACATCTAATAAATTCTCTCTGGAGTTCAAAGTGCCTCTAGTAGGCATCTCTTCTACTGTGGGTCCTGACTAGCATACCTGGTGAAGACACAGTGAACATCCTTAAATAGACTTAAATGTGCTTTTTGTAGTGACCAGACTGGGACACCAAACATCTCTAATTTAAACTCAATGAACTCAATGTTGGAAACAAGCTATTATGGCTCTCAAACCTTCAGTAACTGAGATTAAATTTAAAGAAATGTTTAATGAATTTCTAAGGAAATATGTTAAGTGTTTTGAAAAATTTACAACATTCATTCATTCATTCATTCATTCATTCATTCATTCATTCATTTATTTATTTATTTATTTATTTATTTATTTATTTATTTAGTCGCATTTCTATGCCGCCCAACTCCCAAGGGACTCTGGGCGGCTTACAACAGAGAATAAAACAATGCAACAATATCCCAAACAAAAGTTAAAAAGAAGACATTAAAACATTAAAACGTTAAAACACATACACTCCAATTTGTGGCCGGGTCTTGCAAGATCACTATAATGAGATCAATGGCCCCAGGCCTGCCGGAAGAGCCAGGTCTTCACTGCTCTCCAGAAGGCCAATAGGGTAGGGGTGGTCTGGACTTCAGGAGGTAATTGGTTCCAGAGAGCTGGGACAGCCACAGAGAAGGCCCTCCCCGACGGGCCTGCCAGCCAACATTGTTTAGCTGACGGGACCCGGAGGAGACCGACTCTGTGGGATCTTACCGGTCACTGGGAGCTATGTGGTAGAAGGCGGTCTCGAGGATAGCCTGGTCCTGAGCCATATAGGGCTTTAAAGGTAATAACCAACACCTTGAATTACTCCTGGAGACCGACAGGAAGCCAGTGCAGATCACGGAGAATTGGTGTAATGTGGGTGTATCTAGGTGCACCCACTATAACTTGTGCAACTGCATTCTGGACCAACTGTAGTCTCCAAACACTTTTCAAGGGTAGCCCCATGTAGAGCGCGTTGCAATAGTTTATAAACATAACTTAAAACTAAGTGATGGACTATGTTTGTGCATGGTTACATTTTGGAGGGAAGGGTACAAGAACAGGAAGCCTCTTTGCAAGTTCAGCTGAATTCAGCATCCAAGCATGATAGTCCCACGTCTGGGGTGGAAAGAGTAAAAAGGCTAGTGAATGTACCTTACCATCACACAGCAGCAGCAACAGCAGCAGCAGCTTAACTCAGCTCGGCAACTAAACTGATGTTTTGCCAAGCTCCCTCCAGCCAGTTTGCCTTATTAAAATCCCAGCTGCTTTTGGGTACTGACTTTCCAAGGTGGGGTGATGGGGACTTGGGGGGGGGGAACCAGCAGTGAAGAGGGAGGATGGGGAGGGGGCAAAAAAGGTTAAACTGCATAACAAGTATTGAAGGGAGCTGAAAGGATGTGGAGCCCAATTAAGCCTTCCGTGCAGCTCTGGCTCATAAACGTTTGCTACTTTTATTCCCGCTGGATCACATCTCTGAGCCAGACTGAGAGGGAACCCAGCAAGAACCTTTTCATGAAAGCTGTTACTGAGCCTGGGTGCAGCCCAGTCCTTCTGGGTGAGTGCCTTCATACTCCCTCTCTATTAATCATCATCTGGCCTTCCAGCACCTGGGACTGGCTTCCACCCCCACTATTGCTATATTGACAATATTCCCTGTTGATTTCCTCATTTTCTCAGCCCGGGCTAGAATGACCTCTTTAAAATTCTTTATAAACGTCCGTAATTGCTGCATCAAACTTCAATTCATTACTTTCCTGGGCCTCATGTATTTTGATGATATGAAAGTTGACCACATTTACATGCAAATTGAAGTTTTTATATTAATAAGGGCCAATAAAAGGAGAAGACTGCATGGGTAATGCTCCATTATGACTTTTAAATACATTTGCCCGTGTTTCGCCACTCGGCATTAGCGTGGTCTGACCACGAGGAAATCATGTTGGCCTGATTGCAATTTTGTTTTCCAATTGAAAGTACAATTTCATCAGGTTCCCCTGTCATTTCTAATAATGGCTTAAGTTTGTTTGCTAAATTGAGGAATTTCTCCCAGTCTCTGGCTGGGTAAGAACACAGGTGAGCACCGGCAGCTGTTTTTCTATGAAGGACATCATTATGAACTACACCAGAGTCAATCCCACAAGATTTGCAAGTTAAAAGGAGCAAAATGACTGATGGCCCAGTGCTACAGAAGTTCAATATTTTTAAGCTTGTTTACTTTTAATGGAAAATGTTCAAAAATACAAGTTTATTATATTTATTATGTACTTATTATGTAGAATATATATGTGTGTGTGTGTGTTTGTGTGTGTGTATTCCTTCCTTCCTTCCTTCCTTCCTTCCTTCCTTCCTTCCTTCCTTCCTTCCTTCCTTCCTTCCTTCCTTCCTTCGTAGGGAACAGAAATGTAAAAGAAAAATTGGGGACACAGATAGAGGCAAAGAAGCTTGGAAAGAATCTCAGGGATAATGTAATTGGAGCTAATATTGTGGTGTCCCCATCATATGCACTATTTTTGTTATAGGTGTTTGTTGGAGGAGGAAGAGTCTTCAAAGTTCACCTTCATCCCTTGTTCCCAAGGCCATATTAAGAAATCCTGATTGTTTCTCAGTCCATTGACAGAGGGTAGCACAGAGAAAAGAAACAATAATTTTGCTCCAGTCATGTATTATTCAAATTCTCCCTCTCCCTCCCTCCCTCCCTCCCTCCCTCTCTCTCTCTCTCTCTCTCTCTCTCTCTCTCTCTCTCTCTCTCTCTCTCTCTCTCTCTCTCTCTGTGTGTGTGTGTGTGTGTGTGTAATCAGTAGCATGACACACTTTTGAAAAAGCTATATTTACTGATTAAAAAATGTACAAAAATAGTTCTGCAAGTGAATGCATAGGCTTCCTAGGGGAACCCATGATATGTTTTTCAGGCTGTGTTCTTATGATTTTTAAAAATCTTTTACTGTCTTTTCCTTGCAACTTGTTTGTAGAGATTTCAGCTTGGCAGGGAGTGAAGACAAGATCTGAAAGAGAGGAGCAAAAGACGGTGTCAGAAAGACAAAATGGGGGAGTGGAGAAATGGGAAAAAGAGTAATCTCTTTTAATCTCTTTTACACTGTGTCCCTATTTGTTGCAATGTTTATCTAGCAGGCTATATCTGAATGGCTACCACTCCTAGCTGTAAAAACCAAACTGTTACTATTTCATTACAGCTTCAAGAAAATGAAGGTAAAGAAATCACAAACATGCTAGTTGGGGAATTCTGGGAGTTATAATCCAGACATCTAAAAGTTACTAAGGGTGAGAAACATTGGCTTGAAACATAACAGGACAAAGAGCAACTAAGGAACCATTTTCTTTAAGAGAGAAGTATGGCAGCAACAAAGAAACTTCTGCCTAATTCCTATAATCACAGTGTAGAGCTTTGCCCGATGACATTCAAATGGGAAATGAAGTAAGCACAGGTTGTTGTTGTTTTAATTAGGAGCTCCATCCAGATTGGAAGTTTATATTAAGAAACATGATGATGCAAATCGCTCCTTTCTCAGCCCTCCCACTGAATTCCATTTGAAGGTGTTCTTATCTCTCTTGCTGTAAGATCTGCTAATGATCTGTTGCATGAAATGCACAGTGTATGTTCCTTCTAAAAAGCCAGCCATTTTCCCCCCTAAAAATGTCACTTCATTCTTTTCCCATCTACTCCATCTTCTGACACAAGGCTTTTTTCTTTCCTCAGTGGAGGGTTTTGGATAAGTGCTTCTCTCAGATAATGCAAGCCTAAGTTTTTCTCCAAATATATATTTCTTTTGTTTCTCTTGGTGGCCTGTTTTGAATACAACCCTGGATGGCTCTCACTCTCTGAGTTTGCTATTAAAAATAAGGGAAGAGGTAGAGAATCTCTTTTTCCGCTTAAAGAAAACCAACTCTATACATAATCTTTTGCTTTTCCAAACTACTACATAAATAGTCTTATAAATAACCCATATTTGTGTGTGTGTGTGTGTGTGTGTGTGTGTGTGTGTGTATCATACATACTGATTACCTGCAGACTTTAAAACCTGAAGTTTCCTTGCCTTTTTTTCAGTCACTCATTCACTCCTATTTTTCCCCTCACTTGAAGATCATCTTTATTTCCAACTAGTAAACAATGTAAGCCGTTCCTATAACTCTCTGAGCCACTGTATTGTAACATCAATGGCCTGGAGCGTGCAGCTTTTCCTTACGACATTTCAATTTAAACATTACTGCACTGCAGCATTGTCACATCTCATTTACACTGTGGGACTCAATGGGAGACAGGGATCATTACGTGGAGAACATTGAGGAAAAAATGCATTACACTCTGATCATAACCATAAAAGTAACTAAAGAGAAGTAGACAGATCCAGATGCAGTAGCATTTGATATAATAAAGCAGAATAAGCGTTGTGCTGGGAAAAAATGCAGAAAGGGTGAAGTTTAAAGAGAAAACTAGCCACTTCACTAAAATTGCCCAGTTTAAGTCAAATGAGATTACTGCTGACACCTCTGGCTATGTTACATTGCTTTGAGAATCAGTTGCTTCACTTTTCTAGGTAATCACCGCCGAAGCAATTGTCTCCTGCTTCAGATGTTGAGATTATCATTTCTTATGGTTGTTCTTGTTGTTTCTTCTCCTCCCTGCCCCAATTCTTATTTCCTTTCCTTTTACTGAAAAGTAGTTGATGTGAGGACATAGGTTATGTAGATTCATACTGCATGAATTATTCTGTATTCTTGCTTGGTCTGAATGCAGAGATAGGTCTGAGCGAGTCTGTATGCAGTCAATGTAATTTATGGTGGGGGGGGGCTCTGCTTTGTCACACTTGCCAATGCTATTTCTTTATCCCATAATTCAGGGGTGTTTCCATTTACTCCACAAATCATAATTTGCTCAGTGTTATTAATAGCATTCACTACTAATTCACATTCACATATTAATGCAGAATGTCAATATGTCTGTGGTGAGAGCTGTTGAAGAAAGTCATGCACTTAACCTGAGTAAAATGTGTAATGATACTTTACCTGTGGTGATGCAGTGGTTAGAATGCAGTATTGCAGGCTAACCCTGCCGACTGCCAGAAGTTCGATCCTCACCACCTCAAGGTTAACTCAGCCTTCCATCCTTTTGAGGTTGGTAAAATGAAGACCCATTTGTTGGGTGGGGGGGAATAAGCTAACACTGTAAACTGCTTAGAGAGGGCTGTAAAGCACTATGAAATGGTATATAAGTCTAAGTGTTATTGCTATTGCTACTTCATATTATATAGCAAAAACTATAAGAATTTTGATTGGCAAATCCTAAAGTCTACTTCTCCATCATGGTCCCATAATGGCAAAGCATATGCCACTGAAAAGCCCTTCAGTTTATGGAATTAGGGATGTGAAGCTTATTTACTCTGATCCTGCAAATAGTCATGATGAGTGTAGCGCTATGAATGTGTCTTGCCATCTTTTAAAGTCATCAAAGTTAGTAAGCAACACTGCATTTAATAGCAGAGTTTGATATAAATAAGTTTTTCCTTTAATCTGCTCCATGACACACACACACACACACACACACACACCTTATCATAATTCGATGTCTCAAGTTCTAATATTAACAAATACATATTTTTTCTTCACATTGGACATAATATTATGTGCTGCCCTGATCATGGTCTCCCATATTTGTCTACTTCCTAAACTAAAGTTCTCTATATATAGTAATTGTTTTTTCATAGGAGAATATGAAACCTCTAGGTTTCATTGTTTTTTGAACAATGGCGACTAGAAATGCCCAGATATATTTATCTTTATTTTCAGTGCTTATTCTAATGCTTCAGGATATAAATTGGTTCTGCTCATTTGGTTAGTATTTCCATCTCTTTAGTCACCTCCCCAAACTTGCTTTTTTCTATTTACTATAGGAATATTTAAATAATTTGCCTTCAATATTTCAATCTTTTGAAATTCTCTGCTAAATTTGTGGTTAGAGGAAGTGGGTGGGATGTTTGCTCCAATAGTTACTTGTAGGACTTCCTCTTAGCTGTAATCTTATTCAATTAGCAATTCAATCCCTTCTGACATTTTTCCTTTGGGCTTATTGGAAGCAGGGGAAGCTAGAGGGGCTGCAGTCCACAGGAGGGATTATTGTACAATGAAAGACAGGACATTTGCATGTAAACATTTATTCAGCTCATTATTAAGTACAGGAAAACCTACACTCTGCTCATGGGAATTTCTCCAAAATTCACTTATTTGGAAAAATTGCTGAAGGAAATTCTCTTCCATCAAATTGCATGCTAACTAGCAGAGAAAGAAAATGAAGAAAGCTTGGTTTGCCAATTGCTTCCCCCTCCCTCTTGGCCTAAATGTGCATCACTTTACACTTCCTTACTCTAAATTATATTTGCTATTTTAAAAATCATTTCTCCAGGCTGAAGAGGTCTTCCAGGAGTTCTTAACTGGCTCACTTTGTCATAACTAGTTAAGTTAATTTGATGTCTTCAGTACCTCAGTGCTCACTCTTAATTTCAGATCACATTTCAGATCATTTATGAACAAATTAAAAAGCACAAAGTTCAGTAGTCTTTTTTGGAACACCCACCTTTTCTCCCTGAGCAAACTGTTCATTTTAGCATCTCCTCTTGCTAGGTCTATCCAAAACTTTTTGTGAAGGGTTTTGACAAAAGCATTTTGAAAATTCAACTGAACCAAGTAGTAAAATAATGCTGTACTTTCAAAATTGTTGTTGTTTTTTCAACCATTATCTTCAGTGATGGAAACACAGAACCCTACTGCTTTTGCTGTCCCTCCACAACTATTGTTGTTAAAACACTATATAAATATCTAAATTAATTAAAGCCTAAAATAAGATAACATAATCCACAAATTAACAGTGCATAAAATATTCTAGGCATTCAGTCAGCCATACCTTGAGTAAATTTCAGCTCCTATAGCTGTGATGGTGAACCTATGGCACGTGTGCCACAAGTGGCACGCAGCACCCTCTCTGTGGGCATGTGAGCTGTCACCCCAGTTCAGCTCCACCATTCATGTGCATGCATCTCCCGCCGGCCACCTGGTCATTGGGTCTCTGTTGTGCATGCGCGGGGGGGGGGGGGCACGCACATTGCATTTTGAGGTTCACCCACCCATGTGTGCATTCACATGCACACACATAGGGCACTCAGTCCAGAAAAGGTTAGCCATCACTGTCCTATTACTTTCTCTGAGGTACTTAAAAGAATGTTGAGTAGGTGTGATAATGATTTAGTAGCCTTATCCTCCCCCACTATTGATGTTTTAAATATCTCTAACATACTTTTAACTGAAATGACATTTGAAAGTTGAGTCAAAGCAAACTTCAGGAAAACTTCTTTTTTTCAGCCCCCACTTTGCCATCATTTTTCAGTTCTGCCCTGAAGGGCACACCTGGATTTATAGAGCAGCTATATCTGTTTCTCCTTTCTTTGGTGATGAGTTTCAGTTAGGATAGTAATGACAGATCATTATAGTGGAAGAGATTTTCTTTCTTTCTTCATCATTATCAGTATTTATAATACTTTCCCATACTTTATGCCCCTGCGGCTGTCACCTAAGCACAATCTTCAGCAGTAAGATGTTTCTTCCAGAAAGATATATTTAGGATTAGTGCCTTAATGCTCTCTCCACTCCTACTCTTTGGTAAACACTATGAACAAGATGAAATTGAAAACTTAGAAGACTACTTAGGATCAACCATGCCAGATACAATTCAGAAATCCTACATGCAGATCACAGTAAGGCTCAGGAAACTTTCTTTTTCCTGCCTGCATTAATTTGTTTGGTGCCAAAGGAGGCAAACTGCATAACAAAGTCCAGCTGTTCCAAGAACAATCCAGTACTGCAGTAATCCCTTTGATCTTATCCATCCTCATTATCCATTGTCTTCTTTTTCTTCTATTTCCCTCAATCTTACCAAGTATAATATTTTTTTTCCTATTCCCAAAGTATGTATCCATATGTGTGAGTTTCTGCTTGCTCATCATTTGAGCAAGTCAAATTTTACTTGGTCCAAGATTGATTGTTTCTTCTGCCCTCCACTGTACTCTTAATAACCACCTCTAAATCCATAGTCTGAAGACATATTTTTTTCCAGTTTTTCTTAATTAATATGCAACTCCTATAGTTGTCCATTACCACTAAAAGATCATTGGTTTCACTGTTCTAATCCTTGTTGAAATTGAAATGTCCTTATCCTTTATTATCTTGTCTGTTCTAGAGAAGTAAAAAAGCAATTAATTGTAGGGTAGAAGGCAATGACAAACTTTCCTTCTAAGGAATAATCTCTTTTTCGATTCTCAAACACACTGTCCATCTTTATCTATATTTATCAATTATCTGATGTTAATCATAAGTTCATTAAACATGCTGGTTGACATTACCGTTTTAATATTGATCAGTCAGACATTTTGTCACTTTCCATTTTTCACTTTCCTTCTAAGACTTCTTTACCTTCAGCCAACAAGATCGTGTTTTCTCTATTTTTCAGACAGTTCGTGTGTCACCCTCCAATTTTAATTCCAGTCTTCTTCTGGTACTGCTACTCTTATACTATATTTTCAGAGTAAGTTAAATAGATAAAGGAACAATATGCAACCTGTCTCACTTTTTTCCCCATCCTGAACCACTCTTGACTAAATACAGTTTTCACAGTGGCTTCCTTTTCATCGAAATTTTCCTCAGAAGAATAATCAAGTATTCTGGCACATCTATTAGTTTCAATATTTCATATTCTGACATGAGACTTTGGTAATAATCCTCCTTGTATTTTATTGCTTTCACCATTATCCATGATACGTTAGCTATCCTCTACCTTTTGTGAAATTTGACTGTTTGTTTCTATAGAACCAGGCTAGGAACCAGGCTGCGCAAGTGAGTGAAGCTTCATCTGCATATGCATGGGATCTGGATAGCACACAAAACCATTCCACCTCCCGCCACTGCTGCCACGTCCAGTCTGTTTTCCTGCCAAACTGGTCCCCTGGTACAAAATAGATTGGGGACCACTACTATATAAGATATTAAACAATATTTTGATATTTAAAGAATTAATACAGTGGTTTGGCAATTTGTGTATTCTTTTTCAGTAGAGGTATATACTCCTATCCACTCTCTTAAGCAAGTTTCCCCATCTTGTTTCATTTGCAAACACAGAACTGCTAGCACTTTAGCTGCTGCTTCTACAGTTCTTAAGCAGTTTATCAACCTTCAGTTCAGAGTTTTCACTAAGGTGCAAATGACCAGGATCAAAATTTTCATATTATGAACAAGTCATACAAAGACCTAGCTTTGCTGAGAAGCCTATAATGCTGTGAAAGGCGGAAAGAAAGAAAAGAAGATAATGACTAATGGCAAGATAGATAGGCTCTGTTAGAGTGGTGATGGGTACATGATGAGACCCAAAAGATCAGGGAGAAAGTCTATCCATGTTGGCAGTAAGAGTCAACACCAACTTGATAGCACATAATCAATCATCCATTTATCTGGTTCCTGAATATTTTATCCCATATAAAATATGTTATTATCCTAAAATCCTGTTTGTAAAGGGTTTCAGTGTAATATTTCCATTTTCCTTTAATTTCTTTTGCTTGTATCAAACCTATTCTGTGATTTCACTTGGGTTCTCTTACTTTATCTCTAAGTTTTCTTGTGATGTCTCTAATTTCCTCCTTCTATACTCTTATTTATTGACTTTCTGGGCTGAGATATCTTTCCTTGTTCTTCCTTGTTACTGAAAATCTGTATTCAGTTGTCAACCATTCTTCCTGTTACCCAAGGCTTGCATAGGATTAAAAAAAATACAGGAAACAGGTAAGCATTTTTAAATGCCTGCAATAACTCAGCAATTCAAAGTTGTCATGTAATTGGTACAATAATCTTCATGCATCCTAAAGAAACATATAATGATAGAGGTGAGGAAACATAATGCTGCCTGGCACAACTCAGGATTTTTGTACAGCAGATTCAATTTCTGCTTCTCCAATCTCATCTGAGAGAAGAGGACTAGGAAAGATCTCTCAAGATAAAATAAATACTTTTCACATAGAAAACTGCAGATTCAGGGATTTGCCTCTCTCATCTCTGGAAAAGAATCTTCTCTAAATCCTTAGAGAGCCACTGCTAATCAGAACAGTAAATAATAATGAGATGAATGAACAAATGCTTCTTTGCAATTCTGAAGCCTTTTCACACTTGGCCTAAAACATTGCATTAAGTGAGGGAGGAGAGACCCCTGCTTTGCTCTCCATGTAGGATGACCCTCTCTTTGCTCTCCTCTTGATGAATTTGTTTTCATAGTTTGATGTAATTAGCAAACTAGTCACAAAAGGTAAGTGGGCATAATAAAAACTCATTAACTGAAAAATATAGACAATGTAAATAATCATGAGACTACTTGTTTTCAGCCTAAAGGTTGAGGTTAGACATGCTCACTTAATATTGTTAAATGGTTTGATTCTGAATGGAGACTTATGACAGTGAAGTACAGTATTTTTTCCCCCAACAATCTGAAAGATAAATGTTTATGCAGCACTTATTTCTCCATTGGCAGCAGCTTTCCTTACTTGTTCTCACCTATCCAACTGGTTTCCTTTGCATTCTTTTCATGTTTTTCCATTTTAGCCTTGTTAATCAATATGCTAATGATATGATACTGGTTCTCCACTGAGCTGTATCCCTTGTGCTTTCCAAACAGCAACAATTATTAGCTGACTGCTTGCCACCTAAGTCGAGGCTCAGAGTCATCTGAAAACAAGCTTCAAAAGTACTGGATTTCCAAAACAATGGGGCTTACCAAAGCTGAGATAAGTTAAGTAGAAGAGTGATTCCTTGGTGTAATCAGGCAAAGTAATGCAGTATCATACTGGAGATTAAAGCTTGATCTTTGAAACTGATCTCTCAAGCCTGGAGGATAAAGCTTGAATAGCATTTTGAAAACAATAGATGAAATGTGTATTATCTTTTATTCAGTGGTCAAATGATCACTGATTTCTCTTGAAGTCAGCCCTGAACTCCACAGTATTCCTGCATGCTTTTACTGAAATGCATTACTTGAAAGATGCAATCCTGTGTACCCTTGCCAAACAATAAACCTCACAAAATACAGTAGGACTTATTGAGAAGTCTACATAAATTCCTGATAGCTCATAAAGTTTTAATCTTGGACAAAAGATATCTGGATATAAACTTTTATCTGCTGTGAAGCTCACAGTCTGGATTTAAGCAAGTCACTTGATCTCAAGGCCCAACTAAACACCATGTGCCTGCCTTATTTAGGTACAAATTGATGAATCTCTCTCTCTTTAAGGCAAAAAGTCTCACTTTCCAGCATTATCAACTCTTGTTCTTGACAGGGAATATCCTAGCACTAGGAAGTGGAGTCTTGTAGCAAAGTCTTGTGGCTTTCAACATTTGTGCTCCAAAACAGTCATTGTATTGTACAGTTAATGGTAGAGATTCTGTCTTCCATAATAAGACTTTTATAAATATCTGTTCTGAGGATAGGCAGGTTGCAAACTTGAAACTACTTCAGAGCAACTCTAGATCTTCTTATACACTATTTCAAAACAAATGGTATTCTATTTTTAAAAAATTCTAGAAATGTTTTTAAATAATGTCAAATCTTACCCAGTAGCTTCCTGTGCTCCTTATACGATGATGGAAATGTATGCATGTTATCCATTTGAGTGTACTTGATCAAGTAATAGCATTATATTCTACAATCAAGGCCTTTCTTAGCATTGAATAGGGTGTCTTACAATGTTCCTGAAGCTTCATAACTTGTAACAGAATCTTATGTATGCTAGGAGTACTTGTACCATAGTTCTTCTGTGAATAAAGTTGCAAATGTTTTGAAGAATTACATTCTCACATAAAACTAGCTGTATTAGTCTTGCTTAGTTTTAGAGATAAATCCAAGGCAACTAAATTTCTGATGCAAGAATAATTAAGAACATTGTATGTCCAGGAAATTAGGAAACAAAATCTCAAAAATTATTTCCAAGAAAAGAACGTTGACATGAGCATGAAGTGACTATGGGTCAAGTCAACTTGAGGAAGAGTTTTTCTCAGCAGTTATTTCATTCTGAAATTATCAGCTGCTTATTGGGTTGCTTCTGTGACTTTGTTATTAAAGACACACCTATCAAATCTTGATTGCAAGTAATTTTTAAAATTCAAAACTGCAAATTGCTTTTTAGCCTGAACTGTCACCTTGGGATATTATCCTTTCCACTAAAAGTCATTGTGAAAGCTGGAGCATAACATCCACTACGTATTTATTTCTACAGCCTCTAGCATTACTCCTCCTCCTTTCTAAAACATACAGAGCAAACCATAGGCAGAATCCATTTACATGAACATCTAATTTCTAATTTTCTGATTTCTCTTTAAAATTCTAATCTTGAATTTTCTCAATCGTTACTTTAATATTTGTTAAATATGTCAAGTGTGTATGCATCCATGTGCGCATGTGTGTGTGTGTGTGTGTGTGTGTGTGTGTGTGTGTGTGTGTAGACAGAAAGAGAAGGTGAGAGAAAAATTTAGATGTAAATATCAATATCAATATGGATATGAATATGAATATGAATATAAATCAGGGGTGAAATCCAGTAGGTTCTGACAGGTTCTGGAGAACCAGTAGCAGAAATTTTGAGTAGTTTGGAGAACCAGCAAATAGCAACTCTGGCTGGCCTCAGAGTGGGGTGAGAATGGAGATTTTGCAGTATCCTTCTCCTGCCATGCCCACCAAGCTACACCAAGCCCACCAAGCCATGTCCATGAACCGGTAGTAAAAAAAATTGAATTTCAGCACTGATGTAAATGTTTAGTTTAAATATGTGAAAAGAAAGATTATATATTTGTACCGAACTAATAGCTGACAGGCAGAGAGAGAGAGAGGGAGAGAGCGCTTTTAAGTCAGTGCTGATTCCTGGCAACTGGGAGACTGTGAATTCTAGTCCTGCCTTAGACACAAAATCAGCTGGATGACTGTGGGTCGGTCACTTTCTGTCAGTCCGAGAAAGCAGACAATGGCATACCATTCCAAAATGTTGCCCAGAAAACTTTGCAGGGATTTGTTCAGGCTAGTTGCCAGAACTGTAAAACCAATAAAGGCGGGAAATAAGCAAGCAAGCAAACAAACAAACAAATAAATAAATACATACATTCTGATTAAATTCTGATATGTGAAATCCTTGGTGTTCTCTGAGCTTGCGTGTTTGCTTGCAGAGATTTTGTTACCAGACTAGGTAATTTCTTCAGTGTCAGTGCTTCAACGTCAGAAATTCTGTTATTATATTTTATAATTTTAATGTAATCTTAATTTAGATCTAACAGATCCAGATTGCAAAAGCTGGATGACCGATAGAAAAGAAATACCGAAAATTCAAAAATGGGTAACCATAGCCTGATTATAGCACATAAGATTTCATATTTGATGTTTGTTAAAATAATCAAGAAATCTCAATGCATTTAATTACCTGGCTCTTATAAATGTTAAAGAAAATTAATTATATAGCGTATTTATGAAGATAAAATCAGACATATCAAAACTCCATCTAATTCAACATACTGTCAACCAGGTGCTTTTGAGAAATATATAAACATGACATGAAGGCAGCAGTAGCCATTTATCAGGATTAGTTGCCCCAGAACCACAATTGGTATTTAGTGATAGAAATACTGCAACAGATATGCAACGTTCAGGTCTCTAAAAAGCTGTCCTTACCTTTTGGCTTCAATAAATAGCTAAGGAGTCAAGCAAACCAAATAACTTTCCTCTTGCCTTCAGTTTCCTTTTTTTTTTAAAAAAAATAAAAAATCCAAGGTTATAGATTTATACATACAATGTTTGCCCAATTGAAATGGACTGTTTTTGTTGTCACTAAAGCACTTTTTTCCCCTTCAAATCTTTGCTCTGGTTTTGTTGATATCTCCATTTTGATTTTCTTTGGTTCCCCAAAAGTGCACAAGAAGAAGCAGGTTGCAGAAGAAGCAATGATAGTCTACTGCTCTGCCTAAGAAAGGAATGGGATGACTAGAATAAAATAGAATACAGTATAAAGATAAAGAGATTCAGCATCCTTAAGCAGCAGAAGAGCCAAATCTAGAATCTTCCAATAGCAATGGCAATCAAGCAAAACCAAAATTCATAGAAATTTCAGTGGAGAATAGCTGGTAAAAAGTGAATCTGGTTTCAGATCAGCCTATCCAAGATTGAGAAGAAGACCACTGCCAATTACCCTCCTATGGTTTTTCTGCCCCATTACTAATATCACTTAGAATAGACTAATCTGTGCAAGTAGATAAATAGAAAGTCCTTGATCTGGATATAAAGAATGGCAGATCTAAAATTCCATCTTACTTACTCATAGTCTTTTCACTATCTCCAATTATATCTATGGAATTACTTTTGTTACACACAAAAGAACACTCACATTAGCAAGGCTCATTGCCTTACGCCTGATATTGGTGGAGGGGAGATATAATATCATCTCTTATGCAGAACATTTATGCATCTTTTCTGACACAACAATCAAATCAGGAGGCCACAATTATCTCGCTGCCCCCTCTGTTATGCTTGGTATGCAGATCTCAGAACCCGTCTTCTAAGTGGGAGTAAACATATCTGTTAAAGTAACTTGGGCCAGTGATTTGCTCTAGAGAGTGTGTCTTAGCCAAAATTTCAGGTGACAGCTTCTCATTTAAGTTGCTGTAGAGGGGGTAGCCACATTCTAGCCAGAGAAATGAATTTGGAGTGGAGCAAGCAAATAATAAGAAGCATCTTATGAATTTGGAGTGTAAGATTTCAAAATGTGAGGAGTCAGAGTAAGCACAGAACTGGACACCTAACCCTCACACCTTAGCATTGGAAATAATAATAATAATAATAATAATAATAATAATAATAATAATAATATGACTGCATCAATTACTTTATGTTGGCTTGGTAAGCTTGACACAACAGCATGATTGGAAATAGGTTCTTAGATTTTTTTTTTAAGTTACTTGTTTAGTTGGATGGCCATTGGGTTTTCACATATGTTGGCAATGTTCCTTAGTAAAAAGAAAAGAAAAGAAAAAAACCAACACCCCCCCCAACCCCTTCATTTTGGAATCATTTATTTCCAGTCAATGCCCAAAGGCTGCGATACAGTGCTAACTCAGATGAGGGAAAGTATGATTGTCTCATCTGTATAGAGGAGTGTGAAAATTGGTCTCTGATTTAGATGTGGGAGGCAAAGTGGGATTGACATTTGCAGAGGACCTAAACATTCCAGTAACAAGAAAGTTGAATAAAAGAGAGAAGGGTTCAGAATGCACCTTCTCTTGACTCCCATTTATATGGGGATTTAATGGCATCATTGACAAGGCATTTAACTTGCATCATAGAATCTTCACGTAGCATTTTAATTAGCTGCAGAAACTGGCAATCAATAGAAGAGGCAGCCATAGTCACTCCCAGGGGATCGAATCAAAGCCACCTTCAAGTCAATGAAGGCAATATAGAGGTTCCCTCAGGGAAGTCTAGAGTATTTTTTTTTTTGGCTAAATGTTGCAAAGTGATGCATTAATCAAAGATCGAGAAGCCAGGCTGAAAGTTGGCTGGTCCTACAGATAAAATCTTTTCTTGGCTCAACCATCCTTC
Organism: Pantherophis guttatus; assembly: GCF_059756535.1. Lineage (NCBI taxonomy): Eukaryota > Metazoa > Chordata > Lepidosauria > Squamata > Colubridae > Pantherophis > Pantherophis guttatus. Next base: position 126,386,087 of record NC_142065.1, read on the forward strand.
AGTTTTGTGTAGAGATGCCTAGCATATATTTTTATTATTACTCTCAGCAGACTAATTGAGTGTTAATTGTCCGGATTAGACTTGTCCCCGTTTTGAAACATTGGAATGGTTATTGAGTGATTCTACACAGTGTGCAACTGGACGGATTGCCCCATACTAGCAAATAAACATGCTGAAGCAGGAGACCCCCATTCTGTATTAGATTCGGAGAATTCAGCTGGGAATAGATCAACATCGTCGGCTTTGCATATTTTTAGCTGAGAAATTAGTTTAAGTCTCAGATATTGTGACAGCAAGGCTTGGAAAAAATCATTTAGTGGCAGGTAAACAGTGGCATTGTTAGCTTGCTGAAGACATCATAAAACTATCTAACACAGGTCTCAGAAGCTACTGAGTTTCAGGTGCCAAAAGCTTGCCTAGGGACTGAACCGTTAACTAAAAGCTAAAAGGTTGGTGATTGCTTGTTTGGGCTGTCCACACCATGATTTCCCAAACAGCCTTTTACCTCTACAGTTTCTTCTTCCCTTAAAGAACCTTGTATCCTGAACAAACTAAGGCATACGATCAGTCATCATTTTTGTTTGATGTTTCTAAAGGCAGTTATTAAGCTGCTTTGTCTAAGATGCATTCTTTGTCTCTGGAGTTCAAAGGTTTCTTTGTAAGCCTCCTTCCCGCTGGAGTAGATCTAAATATTAGGTGTTTTTGTGTGAGCTTTAGTATGGATAGAAAGGGTTTAAGACTTCATGGTCATCCTTTGGCAGTCCAATCAATTTTTGAAGAAATGACACTTCGTGGGAAGTTAGTAGCTGGGACATTGCCTCCCTACTGACTTTGGACCACCTAGAGTGGTGATTGTGTATCTTATACGGATGTTAAGGGAAGTGGCCATGCTCAGGGTGTAAAACAACTTCAGAGTCAATTCTGTCAATGAGTAATGTTAGATACTAGCACATCACTGAAAATATTTCTTCCTCTAGGCCCTCAGAAACTGAATTCTCAATCTGGGTCACCAAGAGCTGAGCCTTTAATCAATTAGATGTCTAAAATGGGTTGACATCCAACCTTGTGTTGTTGTACCTTGGCAGGGAGGCTGGGGGGCTTGTTATAGGAACTTGTCAAAGTTAAAAAAAATGAAGTATGAAAATGCAGGAATATAATTCATCATCAAGCCTCCACTTGGGTTTAAAATCAGAACTGAATTAGAAAATGGTCAAATCTGATATAAAATCCTCAAACAAATTCAAGGACACATTGATCTGAGAAATCACTAACTACACTTATTATAAGAAAGCAGATGTAGAGTGTAATCAGAAACTGCAAGACATTCATTTGCTAAGGGCTCTCAGAGTAGTCCAACATAGGGATTAAAAGAGAGGAGGAGGAGGAGGAGGAGGAGGAGGAGGAGGAGAAGGAGAAGGAGAAGGAGAAGGAGAAGGAGAAGGAGAAGGAGAAGGAGAAATAATTGGCAACAGGTCAAGAAGGATTATGTCTAAGTAATCATATGGGTCCTGAGGCCAAATTGGAATGCATTTCCAACAGAATCTAAACATGGAACAACCCTATCAACCTTTCATATGCAAAATTTGAAAGGTAAAGTCAAAGATTCAGGAAATGCCATTAATGCAGAATATTATTAATGTACTACCAAAAATGCTGGTATCAGTGATCTTTTCTCTATATTTTATGATCTCTGTTAATTAAAGGAATCAATATTCACATTGATCAAGACCTGTTTATAGGAAAAGCTTTACCTTAATGGGACTCTGATACCCATTATTAGCCTGTTTCTGAGGATTTTTTTTTTTAAATGTCTTCTAAACAACTCAATTGAATAAATGAACTAAATCATATATTAAAACAAATTTGGACAGAATAGTTCATAAAAATGTCAGTGTGATGATAGCAGGACAAATAATTGCAGCTGCTGTCAAAATGTGAACAAGATTATTCCTTGAAATTATTCTTTGAAAATTACCTTATCTCTCCTTTAAACAAGTTTCAGTTGTTCCACTGAGTAATGTATGTCCTATTTTTCACATAAAACCCCCTAGAAGATAACTCTAATATCTCTTGTACAACCAGGATTTTATTGAAAATATTAATCTTTAATGTGGCAGCTGCTAAATTCTAATATCCATTTAAGCAATTTACAAATAATAATGGTGTTAAGAAAGATTTACTGTGCATTTGTACAACTCTCAAATTTTGCCATTTCCTTCTGGTGTAACTAATATTGATCCATTAATATAATGTCAGCTCTGCTAACTCTATTTTGTTAATCCATGTGCAAATTTAAGTCAAGGCAGTTGGTAGCATATAAAATGCAGAGTTGCATGCATATGTTCATGTATGTGCACCTACTCATCTGTGCATACCTATTCATCTCTTCACACATCATAGACAGTCCCACTGATCTAGAAGGGAAAAAATGCTTCCCATTACCACTGATTGAACACTGAATATCAGTGGTAATAAAAGTAACTTTTCCTTCTAGGTCAGTGTGATTTCCTACAGTGTCACAGTGTAGGAAATAGCAGCTTTATATATGTACTGAACCTACTTAGTACTAGCAATGAGGAGAGAACAAGGGCTTGCACAATTCCTGTCTTGCCTGTGTTGAGTGTGGAGAAATGAAGAGGTATTCCACAAATGTTGAGCCATGGTGGACAATGGTTAGAATGCAGTACTGCAGGTTACTTCTGCTGATCACCGGTTGCCAGCAGTTTGGCAGATCTAATCTCACCAGGCTCAAGGTTGACTCAACCTTCCATCCTTCTGAGGGCAGTAAAATGAGGACCCAGATTGTTGGGGACAATATGCTGACTCTGTAAACCGTTTAGCAAGCGCTGAAAAGCTCTGTGAAATTGTATATAAATCTAAGTGCTATTGCTATGTTCACTTGAATGTATGAACTGTAAAGATAGAATTCTGCTTTATTAGAGACCCCGCCCATTCCTGTGGATATTCTATTCTTTCTTTATATTATACTTTCAAGTGAATCTAATTCTCCCAGGATTTCTCCCAGGGATAGAAAGTTTGGAGATGCTGGATGAAAGATGGGAGAACAGTTGCTCCCTATTTTTATTCTCTCTTTGCATATTTAATACTGCAGTAAGTCAATTATTAAAGCCACAGTACATAATTATTAGAAGAAACTGGTAGTTTCTATCAGAATTAATCCAGCAGTAAATCCCCCCCCCCAGTTCCAAAGCATACAAATGTGAGTAGATTAATAGGTACCACTTCAGTGGGAAGGTAACGGCATTCTGTGTGCCTTTAGGTATAGCCATTCTGGCTACATGACTACAGAAATTGTCTTTGGACTATGCTGGCTTCCTCAGCCAAGAAATGCAGATGAGCCCCAACCCCCAGAGTTGGACAAAACTGGACAGGTAAACCTTTGGACTATTGTAATGCTCTCTACATGGGGCTCCCCTTGAAGAGCACTCGGAGGCTCCAACTGGTCCAGAATGCGGCCGCGCGGGTGGTTATGGGTGCAACCCGTTGCGCCCACGTGACACCCTTCCTGCGCGAGCTGCACTGGCTCCCAGTGGTCTTCCGGGTGCGATTCAAGGTGTTGGTTACCACCTTTAAAGCGCTCCATGGCATAGGACCCGGGTACCTTCGAGACCGACTTCTGCCACCAATAGCCTCCCACCGACCAGTCCGCTCCCACAGAGAGGGTCTCCTCCGGGTGCCATCAGCCAAGTTATGTCGGCTGGTGACACCCAGGGGGAGGGCCTTCTCTGTGGGAGCCCCAGCCCTGTGGAATGAACTGCCCCCCGAAATACGAAAGATTTCCGACCTCCGGGTGTTTCGCTGCGCTCTGAAGACCCTGTTGTTCCGCCAGGCAGGGCTATTAACATAACGTTTTAAATTGGGGTATTTTAAATTTCTGGGATTTTAATTGGAGCCTAATTATTTAATGATTTTAAATTTTAAATTGTTGTCGTGTTTTTTGTGTTTTTAAATAGGCTGTACACCGCCCTGAGTCCTTCGGGAGAAGGGAGGTATAGAAATAAAATTATTTATTTATTTATTTATTTATTTTACCTTTAGACCCCCCCCACCCCCACCCCCCACAAGGCAACATCAGATCTTGTCTCCATTACATCAAAAATAAAATGATGCATCCCAAGTCTTTTTGTATATCCCAGTCTCTTCTGTTGGTATGGTTTTATATTTTATTGCAATTAAACATATTGGATAAGGTTGAAAGGATTTGAGGGAAACTGATATAAAAAATGGGTGTGGATTAATAAAAACATGTTGTTGCTCCATTATGTACTTCAACTATAGGAGGTCCTCAGAAAGTGTATGACTCTTTGTTTAACAACCATTTAAAGAATTTTCAGACAGCACTAAAAATATGTGACTTTCAACCAGTCCTTGCATTTATGACTGTCGCACAATTCTCACAGTCACAGGATCAAAATTTGACACTTGGCAACTGGCATATATTTATGACAGTTGTAGGGTCACATGATCATCATTTGTGACCTTCCCAGGGGTTTCTGGCAAACAAAGTGAATGGCAGAAGCCAGATTTACTTAATGACTTGTGTGATTTGCTTAACAACTGTGGCAAAAAAAGGTTGTAAAATCAGGCGTGATCCACTTAGTGACTAAAGTGCTGGTCCCAATTGTGGTTGTATGTTGAAGACTACTTGCACATCCCTTTCCCTTGCCCTACTCTTTTTGCCTCTGAAAAATTCCAGTTATATATATCTAACAGGAAAAAAAAAAGTTGATACATTTAATAATTGTCTTCCAAACATAAGCCAAAGAAAATACTTTTCATTCTTATCCACAGAACTCTTATGTTTAAGGAGAAAAAGAATTCAAATGGCCAGATTTTAAAAGAGCAGCATCTTCAATGTTTTTATAGAGGAATCATTGCTTGGACCATATAAGATTATGGTAAGGAACTTCTTAGCAACTTTCCTGGAGTACAGCATTTCTCTATCACAAATGAATTAATGACCAGGTACATCAAATGCATAGGTAGCACATCAGTGTATTCCTTTACTGGAAGAATATATGGTCTTCTTTGTGGATAACTTATATTTTTTTAAAATTAAAAAATCTACATTTGTATATGTTTTTCCAAAATAGATTGTCAGAATAGTAGCTTGGACAGAGTTCTCAGTGTATTGAAAACAGTTCAATCAGAAGAGAACTGGAAAGGACCTTTGAGGTCTTTTAGTCCAACCCTATGCTCAAGCAGGAGACCCTATACTAATAAAATTATCTTATCTTATCTATACCATTTCAGACAAGTGACTATCCAGTCTCTTCTTAAAAACCTCCAGTGATGAAGCATCCACAATTTCTGACAGCAAACTGTTCCACTGATTAATTGTTCTCACTGTTAGAAGGTTTCGCCTTAATTCCAGGTTGCTTCTCTCCAGGGGTGAAATCCAGCTGGTTCTATCCGGCTCGGGGGGAACTGGTAGCAGTGGTTGCGGGAGGCTCCGCCCACCCGCACGGACATCATGACGTAGGTTTTTTTGCAACATTTTAAGCCTCTGTGCATGCACAGAAGCCTCTGTGCATGTGCAGATGACGGTGCTCACAAGCACGCACGTGGCGTGCACACATTGGCAAACTGGTAGGGAAGGTAAGTAAATTTCACCCCTGCTTCTCTCCCTTGATTAGTTTCCATCCATTGTTTTTTGTCCTGCTCCCTGATGCTTTGGAAAATAAGTTGACTCCCTCCTCTTTGTGGCAACCTCTCAAATACTGGAATATCACTATCATGTTCCCCCTTCTCCTTCTTTTCTCTAGACCAACCAAACCCAAATCCTGCAACCATTCTTCATATGTTTTTGTCTCCAGGCCTTTAATCATTTTAGTTGCTCTTCTGTGTACTTTTTTTCTCCCAAAGTCTTAACATCTCTTTTGTAATGTGGTGACCAAAACTGGATGCAGTATTCCAGGTGTGAATACTGGAATTCATGAAGACCAATATGAACTTGGGTTTTCTCTCCGAATTAGCACCTTGTACTCTCTGCCCTTAGATATAATTTTATTTGCCTCGTTAAAGTAGAGTTCAGGTTTTAATATTAAAAAACAAACAAAAATCAGTTCCTGCAAATCTAAATTACCTATAAGTAATCTAGAGTATATTAGAATATATCAGCCTCTATCTATTCACCCATCCTTTCTTAACCACATTTTGTTTCTGTCTGTAGAAACTGATAGGGAAAAAGAGCAGATAAAGATCTAAAGTAGAGTAACCCAGTTAAGCACTGTGTTTTCCTAAAGTTGCTGTCTTCATCCAACTCAGAAATTGCCTGTTAGAAATTACTTCCAATTTGAATTACATTAAGCAGCCTGGAGAAAGACAGCAGCACCATTTACCCTCTTTTTTCATTTAGTCAGAAATTGCAACTTCTGTACTGTGAGTTGTAGAACCCAACTTTGTTATGCATTGGAAAGGATGATGGTCTCAGCATTCCCTTTAACCATAAACAAGTTCTGCAACAATCTTATCATATGGGCTGAGGATGATTGGCAGTAGTTCCGCTTTGGAAGCTAAAAAATATTGGATCTGACATTGTTTAGGGCATTTCTGCACAGGTCTTTGCATCCTTCTGGTATCAGTTTGAAGCTATGTGTTTCCATGCTTTTATCATGTTAGGCAGCTGAGCTGATTCATTTCTAGCTTAGTTCCAGCATATTTTTAATTATAGAGAAAGTTATCTTTTCAGTGGCTGTGCTGAAGTCCTACAGAGTTTGTGAGTAGTTTATTTTCTCATTGAAAGATACCCATGCTTTACTTCATTTCCCAGACTCTGATCTTCAGCTGATGGTTTATTTTGTTTACAGATCCTTATTATAAAACAAATACCTTGGTGTATGTCAGGGATGGATTCTACTTACCTTTACTACCGGTTCGCAACAGGGCCGCACATACGCAGAAGCGTTCTGATGATGTCAGGGTCGATGGGCAGAGCCTCCCGCTGGTTTTAATACCAGTTCTATAGAACTGATGCGAACCAGGGGCAACCCACCACTGGTGTATGTACTTTCTTTATTTTTGTACTCATTCTTAATGTTGTACTAATTAGAAGAATCATAATACTTGTAACATTAATATCCAAAACTTTAATTAATATAGCATAATAGTATACTATAATACACACACACACATTGTAATTAATACAGTATATAGTATAGTATAGAAATATTAATTATCTATAATTACTCTAAGACATCTAAATTTCAGAATATTAAGAATTTAAGTACTCAACTAATATAAGGTATTAAAACGGGAAAGGTGGAGTAACAGATGGACTATGTGGCTAGATTTAATGATATGTTAATAGTTGAATTAGTTCTATATTAATATTTTATGGCTTTAGTTCCTTCAAATGTTACCCAGTTAATTACTATTTTGTATATTCTTGATTATATTAGTGATGTTATATTTTTGGTTGTACCTTCTAGTTGACTCCCTCCTTTATCAATAAAAAATTACTTCACACAAAAAACAGAAGTGGAAGGAAATGAGGAAAATATGGCGTGACATAGCAATCTCTCTAGTATTTGTTACTTTTGTTCTTCTCATTTGTTTTTTTTAATACAATCAGACATATGCATATTGGCTTTCTGTATCCTTTCATGATTAAGTTTAAGTGCTCTGCAGCAGAGATGGAAGGTCTTGAATAAGGCAGAAAAATAGAATGATATGTAGTTTTGTATTCCTTACAGGAAAATATTTGAGAGCAACTATGGGATTATGGTTAAAGGCAGCGGAATAGAAACTGTCCCATGAGTTCTAGTCTTCCCTAAGTGCTAAGCCAATTCAGTGACTGTGGGTGAGTCACCCTCTCTCAGACTTGGGAAGAAGGCAGTGGCAACCCATTTCTGAAAAATGTTGCTAAGAAGATTGCATGGCTTTATGTAGTCATCAAGATTCAAGACTGACTCAAAGGTGCCAAAGGAAAAAAGAAAAGAAAAACAGATCAGTGGATATACTGATTGATTGGCTTAGCTTAAATGTATGTTATATACTTTTTTAAAACAACAAACAGCTGATTATGGAGGCAATGGCAAATCTCTTCTGACAAACCCTGCCAAGAAAACTGTAGAACTTGTCCAGGCAGTTTCCGAGAATTGGACATGATTGAAAGGAACAAAAGAAGAAAAAAAGATCGTATAGTGAATGGATGTGTCAAGAAACAGCAAATGTGGGCCAGGCATCATTTCTTGGCCTAGCCCACCTGCATGATCAGGAAAAGAGCTTACCTGATGGGACTGATGTGATTCTGATACTGCAGAGCAGATATGGGTTTTCACCACTTCTTGGTCATAGAGTTTCTATGGTCATTTACTTTCATCCAAAAGTAATTCACAGGGCAGTTGTTGTGAAGACAAAGGTGGAGGAGGGACAGGGAAGAACAACAACCTGTATGTGTCAGAAGATATTCTCAGACTCAAACCTTTCTCCGAAGATGTGGACAAATGCCATCTTTATAGTCTAAATTGCATAGTGAGGTTGCTGGGTTGTTGCAAATCACATTTTTTTTTCCCACCAGCAAAACTAGCGAATTTGCCTTGCATTTGGAAAGCTTCAGAGACACTTTGCTACTTGCGATTATTCATGCCACAACATGGGGCCATAGAGTCCAAGCGGATTGTTTGTTCTAAGGCTGAAGCTGAGACGTTTGAAAACTGCAAGAGACAACCAGAGGCCCAGAGATCATGGCTAATGTGACACCCCCAGGCCTAATCTTCTTAGAGCACTGGGATAAAATAAGGATCCATTACAAAATCGGCCTTCATCCTGCCCCCTTCTGTGCTCTGCCTCTCTGGTAGCCAAAGCTTGAGACAATTGCTTGATTCGGGGGACTTAATCAGGTATTAGCAGCTAATGCAGTACGAGAAGAGGCTAATCTCCATATTTACTCCATCTGTAATGGTGGACCTTGCTTGCTTGCCTCTGGGAGATCAAAAGGATCTGGCAAAAATCAGATTAGGGCTGAAGAAAAGAAAGGGAGGTCCAAGGAGTAGGAGAGGCAGGGTTCTCCCTCTCTGCCTTTCTTGGTTGTGTATATAGTGTCTTAAGATCCTGCGCTGTAATCCTTTCCCATTGTCTTTAACTTTTATCTTGCTCTTTTCATTTTGAAAATTGCTAATTCTGTATTTATTATCAACTCATAAAATGACAACATTAATTAACAGTAGGACGACACTCTCCACTTTAGCTTCTTGGCCCAGAACTAATTATTATAGCAAGATAGATTTTTTTCCACTCTCTCTCTCAAAAAAAGGTAAATATTCACCTTTATTACACTAAGGATTATTATTCTTGCTGGCAGCTGCTATGTTCTGGTTATGAGGAATCATATGAAATATTACCAATTCAGACATCATATGATAAACAAAATAACCATAATCCTCTGCACAACAAAACTAATTGTTCTGTGCAGTGACTTTACAAAGACCAAATTAATTAATCAGGCTGCAATAATCTATACTTTACCTGGAAATAGGACATGTTGATCACAGTTGAGTTTATATCTGAGTAAACAAGGAAAGAAATGCATTATTATATAAAGGAGCAGTATGTTTTGTACAACCAAAAACATTTTCCTGTCTTCTTTCTCCCATTAGTGCTTTATTTTCATTCTCAATAGTCACTGGCACATGCTATAGATAAAAGGAAATATTTCTGCACAGGTTGCAGTGCAAAACTCACTAAACGGAACATCCCAGCTCTTTTTAAACAGCTGAACATTTCACCTAAGAGTGCTGTAACATATTATCAATTAGCTATGGATGTATACAATATGATGTATAGAATCAATTGCACAAAACTGCTGGGATGGGTGGCAAGAAACCCCTATTCAGTCATTATGTAATTGTTATGAAGATATTCAGATTGTACCGTGTTTCCCCAAAAATAAGACCCTTTCTTATATTTTTTTGAACCCTGAAATAAGTGCTTGGCCTTATTGCCATGCGCTCAAAAGCCCGATTGGGCTTATTATCAGGGGATGACTTATTTTGGGGAAAATACGGTACCCCTGAATCTCTTAATTGAATGTCATAATTTGAATCTGGGGCCTCCTGCATAAAATCGTGTGCCTTTCCACTGAACTATGTTTCCAGTCATTCTGTGGGGTTGTTCATTTGAAAAATCAACTAAAGAATGATCCTGCAAGATTTAGCCACTGCAACTTAGATGGCTGATCCTAACAATTTTGGGATCAGAAACGAAAGAAGGGGAAATAAATATTTATTTGATTGACTGATACCTTATTATTTTCCTGGGGAACCCTTTCCTCTCATTTTATTGTTACAGGTAGATTGGGCTGAAAGAGAGTGAAGGTCCTAAAATAATCAGATGGTGTCTTTGGGATATGGAAATGAGAGAATGAAACAGAATGAAATACACAGGAAAGAAAAAAGAGAAAGATGCAAATCGGCATATATAATGCAAATCTGTGACAACTAACTTGCAAAAGTAGGCATACTTATGCCACTTAAATCTCATCATAAAAACACAATGAAATGGGTTCAGGAGATATTTACTTCCATTAGCACACTACGTTTCACCTTCCATGAGAATATGCCATATGAATAAGGTCTACTGGTTCCTAGAGGAAAGCCAGTCTTGTTTCCAGGAACATTTATATTTTCTGTTATGATTTAATATTGAACTGGTCTCTCAGAAATGTTCTTTCCCATGCAGCTTTCTTTATGTGGATGTGTGTGAAATAATATTGCCACTTTACCAACTTCACAAAGGGTTACTGTGACTCCAGTAATACAGATGGATGAGTTAGAGGAGGAAAAGATATTGGAAATTCACATACTCACCAGTGCCTGTTGTCACCCTACTGTTTGTAAAGAGTGGCACGTGTTGGCTGCAATGGGCTTCAAGCTAAGTGAAGCCTGTACAACAATGCAATAACTACTTGGTCCCCTTGGCTTGATGTTACCTTAATGATGGCCACATCTTATCAAGCTTGAAAGTCTTCCTGTGTGGGGATGGAAGGGGGAAAGAGGCTGAGGGCAGTAACTTTTCAAAAGGCTACATTGTCCTCCTTGTTGGAAGACGTATAAAGTCGCTTCTTTTCTTTTGACTTCCTTGCAAGCCCCGTGGTGCCAGGAGAGAGCTGTGGTGGCTGCCGTCTTTTTGGCAACAAAGCTCACCTCATTAGAGTGGATTAAGTCACAATGCTGCGAAGGATAAAAGGTGAAGAGCGAGAACAGGGGATGGTGAGGGAGAGGAGCTGAGTGTCATTTGTATGCTGACGCCATTATTGACTGGAGCCCATGTGGGTCGCACTTTTCAATTACCATCTGCTAGAAAGGTGGTCCATAATTGCTAAGGCTGATGCCAGGGCTTTAAATGTCAGGGGAGCCTCCCTAACCTTCATCACCTTTTCTTGATGCTTGACTTGAGGATGTTCAAAGGCCAAAGCCACTGCCTCTAGATCCCCTGAGGAGGAAAAGGATGCCATTTATTTTGTTGTTGTTTTTCAAAAAAGCTCTATTTAGCAACCACCCATTAAATTCACAGTCTGATGGCCTGATCCTGGCACATGGAACGATTCCCCAAAGGGTCTCCAACAACAGCATATGGTTGAGGTGTGCAGGGCTGATGCTTGTTCAGGAAGTGACTATCAGAGATTTGCAAACCTCCTCACTGGATCTTTTGCTTTTGAAATGGCAACTTCATGGAAACAAAGAAGCATTATTTAAACTGGTTTAAAATAAGATTAAATATAATGAAGGGAAGGGAAGCTATGCAGTATTAGTTAAGGGAGCATGATTCGCCCAGCCTGGACAGAAAGAATATCAAGTGGGAGAGGTAAAAAGAGGTGCCAGGAGATTTCTATTTTGAGACTTGCAAGACCACGTAGAACAGATAAGAACAGTCCAAATTCTACTTTATTGTATGACTACCTTAACAGAATCTTACAAATCTAAAAATGCAAATCTCCCGCCATCCCTTTTTACAATCTGATAAGTTAGGGAAGATTCTTTCTGAATTTTTTTTCTTTGCCTGTTAGATGGTTGCAACCTCCTTCTCCCTCCTTATTTAGTCATTTCCTAGATAGCATTTCTCCCCCCCCCCGCCACCAACTCTCAAGGACATTCCCACATACCATTATATACACTTCCAGGAGGTGAAGGGAGCCAAGGCCAGATGCTGCTATTTTTGGAAATAGACTTGTCCCTCCCTAGTGGCCTTCAAAAAATTATTTTAAAAAACCAATGTATTCTGAAAAGCATTTTCATGATTTAATTTATTGCACCACATCAGTTGGACCATTTTAAACATTTTCCTTTTTATCATTTATTTTATATTTTGCCTAGATATTTGTCGTTGTTGCATACCTTGCAAGCTGCTGAGAGTCAATCAGTTATGGTGGAGTGTAACTCAAATAAATGAATGAAGACTTGTGGCCACTTGTGACAAGATCTTGTTGCTCTGCTTGTTATTGTTGCCCACCCTCTCTAGTGCATAGTGCAAATATTAAGAAGGAGCAGCGGTAGCAGCAACAAGTATATGGGACATGAAAGCTCTGCAACAGAATTGATAGCAACCTCACTGCAAAACAAATTTCAAAACCAAAAGTAATTGGTAAATTAAGTCAGTGGCTATCAATTTCCCATCATTATTAGGATTCTGTTCAAGCTCTATATTGCTTATATCCTGATACATGGTCTTAATTATAGGCTCATAAGGAAGTCTAACATTATTCCTTGTTTATTCAAGAATATAATCCTGCATTTCTCTATTGATTTTTTGCAATTGCAGGTTACTGGTTGATCTGGTAGCTGTGATGAATTTCCAAAGAGTTAGGGTAGAAATATGGATCTCTTGTATGGAATATGCTGAATCCCAATTCATTGCTTCTCTGTTTATCATGGGCAGCTCACGCAGGAGAATTCCAGATTCCTTGCTTGTTCATGGATGACATAATGTGCTTTGCCTGCTTGGTTAAGCTAGTTCTTTTTTTCAGTTAGCCATCTGCCTCTTTTTCTGCCTGCCTGATGTTGGGTAAAGTAGCGGTGCTCAATGGGTGTCCCAAAGCATGCTTGCATCTGAGATTGCTGCCTCTCGCTGTTTTGCTTTAGAGTTGTTACTTGCCTTCCTTGCTCATCTGGCTGATCTCTCAGTGCAGTACCTAATTTGAAGCTCAGCATTAGTCACCACCAGATGCGAATAGGTGCTGCTCTTCAGTTCATTAGTCGTCTTAGTAAAAGTTTATCTTTAAAAAGTGCAAAATAAAAATTCAATAGCATAAGGAATCTCTTTCTACAAAACCTTCGGGACTTTATCTTTTTGAAATTTGGCAAGTTTTAGCCTAACAAAAGAACAAAGACTATTCACAACAATTTTTTTTTTACTACAAACAATATCAACCTATAAAGAAGCCTAGCACTAAAATTCTACATGCATGTTAAAATTTAGGAGATGTTATCTGCTCAGAAAATACTAAAGTGTTGGCAAATATCATCCAATTTAATTTCTAGAAAAACCCATTGGTTCATTTCCAATATTAGACAAAGGAAGGGAGAAAGCTTTCTGATTCAGCCCTGAGTCAAATTGGCCAGCTTCCAAAGAGCGTCCAAGTTGAATCAGACTGTTTTACAAATTTCTGGATTTAGCATCTAAACCTAATCTTGTAGTCAGGGCGGATCCAGTATCATGCTCTTTTTAGCATTTCTGAATATGAAAATCTCTTTTTCTGCTTACTTGAATTATCACTAAATTAACAAAGAAGGGTAGTCTTCAAATGGAGCTTATAGGCTTTTTGGCAGATTTCTTAAACTGGCTATGCCTGGCTATGTCTATTTTCCTAAACATTGTTTCTTTTGGTCGACACCAGCAACTCTGTAGTAGACGTCGTTCCTCTTTAAATAGCTTAGTGGTGCTAGCTCAAGAGTAGGTTTTTTTCCCTCCCTTTTCTTTTATTACTGGTGACTCTCCAATAGACTCAGGGGAAAAGCTTTATCTCCCTTGGCCCTGAAAATTGATATTGAACATGGGAAAGGGGGAGGGAAAAATCTCACAAGCTGATAGCAATTAGCTAAAAAGGATTTGCAACTCCACAATTCATGACACTAGGGGAATCAAAATCATTTGCAGAGACTGGCTTCCACAGGCCCTGCATTCTCCTCCAAAGACATACCTCTGTTTATCTTCACACCATGATGTGACATTTCCTTTTTCAAGAGCCCTTTCCTTGGAAGTAGAGCAGCAGGCTGGTGCTACCCAGCAGTCTTTGATTATCCACTTTCTGCTTCTATGACCTGATGCCTCTAATAGCAGCCCACGAACAGTGTGCTCAAAGGAGGGAATTGACTTGTTATTTGTATAGCTGTATGGACAGATCAAGACTAGGCCTGGCTGGCAGAAGGGAAAGAAGGTCTCCTCTCTTGCCACAGTTCAAATGAAGGGAGCTGATAACTCCAAGTAGATTCCCTGCAGAGTCATATGCAGTTTTATTTAGAGCTCAGAGGAAAACTCTTGACTTAGTTTGCTTTTTTAAAAAGCAAATGTCTTCAGTATTTGCTCTAAATTTTATGCTGTAGATAAATGCTAGCTGCATTCTGCCCCAGTTGAAGGTTTTGAGTTCGAGGGCAGCCCTATCTAGAGTGCATAGCAGCAGTTAACACTGTGAGGTGCCCAGGGCATGTCTTAAGAGAACTTGATTTTGGAAAGGATACTACTGCACTGTCATTATTTAATACTGCACTTATAGATACATGAGAAAGGGGGGGAAAACTCTATTACTATTACTTCTGTAATAAAACTAGGCAACCCATGCTCATTGTGTCATTGTTTCAGAGTTATTTTGTTACCTAAACAGAGAAACAGAATGACCATCATTAGGCAAAAAAAAGCAGTGGGAGTGAGAACAACTTTTGACTTCCCGCTGGCTTCCCCATTGAGTTTTCATGTGGGAAACTGGCAAGAGACATCAGAAATGTCCCTTGCCTTGCCTTGCCTTGCCTTGCCTTGCCTTGCCTTGCCTTGCCTTGCCTTGCCTTGCCTTGCCTTGCCTCGCCTCGCCTCGCCTCGCCTCGCCTCGCCTCGCCTCGCCTTACCTCGCCTCGCCTGCAGGCTGATAAAAACCTCATGCTGGGTGGGGGACAGAGGAAGAACTGCAAGACTGGCTGGAAAGCTGTCACAGAACTTTGAAAATGAAGAACACATGAGTGCAATAGTAATCCAGCAGGGCAGCAGCAGCCAGTAGCACTGAAGTAGCCATAGGTTCTCCAAATTTCATTCCCTTGGGAGTTGTTGGTCCCAAAATTTGGACAAGTACTGTAAATTAGCCCATTTGAGGTACCTTGGTTCAAAAATTGAGAGTTTTAGTGATATATAAATATCAGCAATGGTACCATCAATTTTCTTTTTTCTTTTTGAATCCTAGAAACTAAAGGGCAGCAAGGAACCCATGAAAAAAATCTAAAACAGCTATGAGATAATTATAGCTCATATGTAAGTTTAGAATATGAACTATGAAATCTAAAAGAGAACAAATGGATAGCAGATTACTGAACAGGAATATATAGGGGGCAGAAAATCAAAAAGATGGTCATCATCTTTTTGACTCCCCCATGTGCAGTAAACACCCCTGCATAAATTACAATTTTTTTATAATTTGAGAGTTTTACTTGGGCTCAAAGTTCAAGTAGGAACATAGCAGGGAGCAATTCCATTTTTCAGACTGGAAGGTCCACTGCTGATCAGCAACCACAAATCTCAGTATGGTGGGGCAGGCACAACAGGGCATCTGATGCTGATCATGATAGATGCTCAGTGCCTCTCTCTCGTACATGGGAGAAAGCACAAGTGTTGGTCTATGCTCTTCTTAGAACAACAAAATAGTGCCCTGATGAAAAGATGAAGGTTCCCCAAAGGATTACTTTACAATATTTTTCAGACAGAAAAACTGGAAAAAATACTTCATGAGGATTACAACAGACAAACTAATTTCAACCCGAGTGAGTTGTATTGTATAAACAGTGTGATATAAGATGTCCCACTCTGTTCAGGTGAACAAGCAGATTGCATACTTTCCATCTTTCCCTAGTTATGCCAGACTAGTTATGTCAACTTGAGAGCAGGTTAGGATGGTTCGCGAGTTGACAGCAATATTCATTAAAGGCATGGAAAGATGGAAGTGTTTTATGAATTATATTCCAAATCAGAGGCAGCAACTATAGAGTAGTTAAATGACTGTTGATTGTGGTTTGTTCAGAGTTTTACAGGCAGCCATTGTACTCTGCTTAGCAACTGAAATTTATGTATTTGGACTACTATTAAAACTCCAATCCAACAAAAACAAAAAGGTTTTCCGTATTGCCAACCTAGCTGAATTTCTTCTGTGTTTTGGTTATTCGGAAAGTAGCATTACTATATTGTAAGACAAATATGAGCACTAATTTAAGTTCTTTGTGGTGAATGAAAACAAGACTGTTTCTGCTCTGAAATGCATTCATCATCCCAATGTTTTTTTGGGAGGAAATCTATTGCATTTAAGTTTCTCTGTGACTGTAGATGAATATAATGTTCACCCAGAAGACTTTTAAAAACAAGAAAAGGAGACAGTCCAATGCAGAGTTGCTCCTCAGTTAAGATATGAAGAATCCAATTTTTAATCTTTTGAGGATCTTCAAATCATGAAGATAAAATCCCAAGTAAGTAGTGTGAAGCCAGGAGGAAAACTTTTTTCTATCAGTTGCCTTTCAGTTCCTTAATTTTAGCACTATGGACTTTACAGTGCTACTGGGCTCTAGGTATTAATCTTTATTTGGAATTGAAATGTCCCTTATTTAGGAATAACTTTTAATGTTCTTTATATGATATATAATTATAATTTGTATAATTTTATACAATATAATTTTGGGGAGAGTTCGAGGACTAGACTATTTCACTTTCTAGGTGTCTAGAAAAAATATAGAATAGAATAGAATAGAATAGAATAGAATAGAATAGAATAGAATAGAATAGAATAGAATAGAATTCTTTATTGGCCAAGTGTGATTGGACACACAAGGAATTTGTCTTTGGTGCATATGCTCTCAGTGTACATAAAAAGAAAAGATACTTTCATCAAGAATCATAAGGTACAACGCTTAATGATAGTCATAGGCAGGGGTGAAATCTACTTACCTTCCTTATCGGTTCGGAAGTGCATGCACCGTGTGTGTGCACATGTCATGTGCATGCGCAAACCTTTTGTGCATGCGTGGAAGGTAAAACCAGGAAGTAATGACACCTGGGCAGCGATTGCTACTGGATCGCCGAACCACAGGGAAAAATCGCTACCAGATTGGGCATTTCACCCCTGGTCACAGGGTACAAATAAGCAATCAAATCATACTAGGAAACAATCAATATAAATCTAAGTAACTGATACAGTATATCCTTACATTCTTTGGATAATTTGAATATACCTTGGGGTTTGTGACATAACTGCAGATTTTTATTATCTGTCCATAATTCAAATAGCATTCAATAATATAAGCATATGTTTTACTTTAAAAAATGTTCCAAAATGTTAAATAAATCTGACCAATGCTGCATTTAATTGAGTAGCAATGACCATCTTCTTATTCCATGCAGCTGATGGCAAGTACTAGTTTCCTGGAAGCAGTTAAGCAAGAACAGATTAGTTTTCCATATAAACTTCATCTAAATAAGCAACAAATATGTAATAATAAAAACCTAAATAAAATAAAACACCATATACATAGGAGGCAGTCCTTGGATCAAGTGGGAAAGATAAAGCACAAAATGTATACCCATATAATAGTGGTGGTGTTCCTTCCCCCCCAGACTTAACCATGTGAGCTAGACAGAGCATTAGATCAATATTATTTAGATAAACAACTTGAGCCCTCTAGTCCCAGACTGCAAACCTTCCACTCATATTTCTTGAATTACTTGACAGTTCCACGGACTAAACGTGAAAATACAACTTCTGTATTATTGCTGGGTTACAGAATCTTTTACTCCTACATTTTTACATTATTCAACATAATTTCTTTTAAGTAAAACCTGTTATTTTACTTAAAGGAAAAATGCTCTGTGGATGATGAAGAAGAGTTAGATTAGTTCAGGGGTCAGCAACCTTAAACACTCAAAGAGCCACAAAGGTCCTAACTGGAAGCCCCCCATTCAATTCTGAAGCCGACTGGAAATCCAGTTTCCCCACCATAGAGTTTCCTCCTAGTGCGGGATCCTTTTTCCTCTACCTGTCCTAACCGAAAGCCCTATCAATTGTGGAGCCAACCGGTGACAGGGAGCCGCAGCAGAGGGATGAAAGAGCCACATGCGGCTCCAGAGCCACGGGTTGCTGACCCCTGGATTAGTTGGTTTATGACCAGAACTAGCAAGTCTAAATTGATCTCTTCCCTTCCCACTCTGTAATAGGAGGAGGAAGGAGAGGGAGAGGAGGATTAATCCAGGTATTTTAAAGAAAATGGAATATATTCATGATAAAACAAAATATAAAATAATAACATAAAATAAAATGCATTATGATTATGATCTTTTCACCTAGTATTTTTTCCTTCTCATATAGTTTCATCTTTTGTTAAAAATGAAATTTCTGCTATCCACACATTTATAGTGACTTTCCTGTATGAAACAGTTTATCAACTTGAATTAACTAGCTGAGACATATTTCTTTCTTTCAAATAGAAGTCAAGCCTTGACTTCCTTTGTTCTTCTTAATTTGCAATGTGTTGCTAGGTGGAGAACCTTGCCTGGATCAGCTGACTCACTTGTATCTCTTGGGGCATGTTTCCTTCAGTTAATTTTTGTGGTGCACGTTGACATTCAGACAGGTCAGCTTCTTCAGCTTCTGACTCTGAAGTCTCAAACAGATCCCTAATATCTTCCATATATTTATTTTGTGAACATTTTATGGGCAGCTGTGGCTGTAGGTATCACAACTCAGTGCCTTCCTAGCTCATACGGACATGGCTACAATGATGAAGTAACAGACAGTGGTGGCAGTTTTCACATGTGTATTCAACAGCATTGAAATGGAGAGAATGTGGGACCAGCTGCTTATAGCTGATAAGAGCTTTTGTAGTACTTGGGTGATTGTATGGGTCTGTTACATAACCGTCACAATGACATTAACTTAAGAAATGCATATAAATAGCTATATTGAAGCAAACCACACTTGTCCAGCATTCATTACGTACAGTTGTCATTTATTTCAGCAGCACTGAAATTAAATGAGAACTCATTGCATGCATTATTTTAAAAAGTGTAACAAATAGGAAGTCAGTATTTACCTAGTTTAATAGATATGTTAGATCTATAAATCTAAAATACCACCCTAGTGCCTGAGTTACTATAGCAACAGTTTGGAAATAAAAGAATTGACAATATGATTTTTTGAACTTAAAAAAAGGCATCTTTATTCCTTTCTCCTTTTCCCCCCTTAGTTTCAGGGTTAATTTTGGTTTTGAACTTTATTTATACCAGGAATTAACATTTATGAAATCTAAAGACAGAACTAATATTCCACCCATAAACTGACCAAATTAGTCTTCTATTTCTACAGAACAGCACTTTGTATTCCTTTTATTAAACAGGAAGCAAGTGATCCTCTAAATCAGGTCCTTCATTAATAGAAATGGGTTAGCTGTAATTTTTACAATTTATGAAATAACAAGTGCTAATGGACTTCAGGCCTCTTAATTGCATCCTAATCAAATGATCATAATAAAATTATTACATTTGTATTCACTTGTAAGAACTCCCATGATCTCTGCTATACTGGGCAAAGGCTCAAGGCAGGATCTCACAGATTCCTTCTGAGAACAGTATCATAGCTAATACTGGATCACAGGCAGTATCAGACAAAACTCTAGGTTTTCTGTGACTGGATGGGACAACTGTAAAGCTGCTTCAACCACAGGGATAAATTAATATCAAGAGTGAGGGCACGGTTCTCTCTCTTCCCCCCTCCCTCCCTCCCTCCCTCTTTCTCTCTTTCTCTCCTCACTCTTGTGTAATTTGACATCTGTCCCCCCCCCCATGCATAGTACTCAGGTAAATATTTTGATTCACATTGAGTAGGGCTCTTGTCCAAAATTGCTGTTGCTTTATAGATGGTTCTTTTTCATAGACTTCCATAGCTTTGTGTTGTATATTACTACAATAACCTACTGTTCTTGAATTACCATGTGGCCCAGCAAAAGGCCTTGAGTTCTCCTCGATTTCATTCTGTTGAGCTACTTAAGGCTACCAAAACATGCCCTAGCAAAACCTTTGTAGTTTTCCCCTATAAACTAAACACCAATTCAGTGGGAGATGACAGATTGCTTCATATAGCATGCACACAAGCCCAGACAATAGCCGTAGCCATGACTGATTGCCTCGCTGTAACCCACTTTATGTTAAATGCATTCTTGCTGTTCAATTCCACAACTGTAATTTTGTTCTTCTGCATCGCTCAGCCCTCTGTGGACTAACCAGGTTCCTTCAGTAATGATTTCTTTTCTATTGTATTGTTTTCTGCATAATCAAGTTGGTAGGTAGGGGTTTAGGTGACACAGCCATCTGTCAAGTTCATTTGCTCTGAAAATGCATGGTATAATGGCCTCTACAACTTCAGGCTATCTGTTATAAAGAGAGAATATCAGCTTTTACCCTGCCTTGCCTCACCTTATCATCCTCTTCAAATGTTTGTTTTTTTCTGGACCAAAAGTGTAAAAGCCCCTCAGTGTGACTGATTAAGGCTTTCTTTTGTTTAAATAGCCCGCATATGATGGCCTTATATTGCAATTTATGTAAATAATCCAATTAAGGAAAAAGAAAGTAATGTTTAAGCTAATGTGCTTGTCTTCAAATTAAAGAGGTTGTTGCAAACTGCAGCATTTTTGAGTTATCATCACTGCTTCATTGACATGCTCACTGCTGTTTTCTTGAAGTTTGCATAATATGCAAGAGGAAAGTAGCTTGGATGCCAAAGAGAAAAAGAGAAGATAACGATACATCTTCCTTTGCACAAATGAAAAAGCTCATAATAATTCCTATAAAACCCTTATCAAATAGAGGCTGTTTATGGAGCTGACAGATTTTCATGAAGAGGAAAAGAACCAGTCATGCTGCTCAACTTTTCTTTTTAGTTGCATTAAATTTTAGGAGAGTTTGGGAATGAAGATAATTAGAAACAAAGAACATAGAAAACCAATGGCAAAAAAGACCTAATGGTCCATTGAGTCTGCTCTTTAAGGTTTGTTTTTGTTTTTGTTTTCTTTTTAATTTATGCACTTGTTTTTTAATTTATTTATTTTAATTTTTGTCACTACATATGTTTATCCCAAGCATGTTTAAACCCAGTTACTGAGGATTGACCCACTAACTGCTGGAAGTTGCTTCCAAGCTTTTGACCTTTCACCATCCCCTTGTCTCCTTCTCCTGACCTCTCCAGGTGGTGTTGTGTGGAGACGGAGTGGGCCTCCCTCTGACCCACACACTTTGTCATCCCACACACACTATGAGCAACCTGGCCAATGAGAGAAAGCACAGCTGCAGCAGCCTCGAGGAGCTGGGCACCCCTTCAGGGAAACAGGGCTGGGCTGGGCGGTGGGGTCCCAGTGCCCTGGGAGCTCAAGGGCCGGGCTGGGCACTTGCCCTATGCTTCCTAGGGCTCTGGACAGCCTGTGCTGCCATTTGGGGATCCTCCGCATGGCCTGAGAGGGAAGGCAAGGCTCCTCTGGAGGACAAGGTTTTGGCCCTCTCCCTGGTCTCACCTTCTTCCACTGAAGACAATGGATTCCCCCCAACATCACCCCACAGGTGGGCTGACACAAGTGACATAGAGCTAGCCACCCCTACCCTGGCAATGCCCATCCTGCCCCCCGAGGTTAAACACAACCTTGATGGGGCCCTCAATGAAATTGAGTTTGACACCCTTAATGTAAACTATCCCAAGTAAACCTGCCTTTTGTAATTGACTGATGGTGATTTTTGTCAATGCTGATAGTGTTCAAGTGGTGGTCCAGTTGTTTTGGGATTGCAACCAAGGCATCTATTATTGATGCTATATTTCTTTTCTTTTGCCACAGTCATTCTACTTCTATTTTCAGATGTTTGTATTTTGGGATCCCCCCCATTCTTTTTCTTCTATTCTTCTGTCTCCACTTATTGCAATGTCTACTATCTAGACTTCTTTGTCTTTCTTATCAACAATTGCTAAGTTTTGAATGATGTGTGGCAGATGTCTATTTGAAGTCTAAAGTCCCAGAGCACCTTAACTTCTTCATTTTCTATTACTGTATTTTTCGATGTATAAGACCCACTTCCTCCCCAAAAAGTGGGTGGAAATGTCTGTGCATCTTATACAGCGAATGTTGCCAAAGCCCCGCCCACTGACTGGCCTCTACCCTTCAGCCTCTGCCTCCCAGCAATTTGCCTCCTTGCAGCAAACAGCCTGGTCAGCTTCAGCACAGCCTGATTTAGCACAAGCACCTGACTGGCAGTTGGATCTGCCTCCTGGAATATCACCTATCAGCTGTTCCAGGCTGCGGGGATCACCCACAGGCCAAGAGTTTGACAGCCCTGCCCTAAATGCTGTTGGACTGCATCTCCTTCCATACCAGTTAATAATTTGACATTAAGTGGGCAATTAATATATAACTGCCTGGTGCTGTTCCTTTTGTTTGACCTTTCATTATCGGGTAGGTTTTGCCAAATGTTAAACCAATCTTCAATTTCACCTCTTTACAGTTTGTTGTTAAACTGTTTGACAATGAGAGAGTGCAGACCAATCAGATATTTCAACCCAAAGCCATGCAGTTCGTCTTCACCCAAGTGCTGACTAGTTCTTGATCTTCTGTGCCCTGCTCTCCACAATTTCTGCTTCATTACAAGTTCTTTTCATTTTAGCTTCTTCTTTTCTCCTCCACTACCTCCTTTAGCCAGGCTGCATCCTTATTGTATTTCTTGGGTTGGCCCACAGTGTTTCTTATTCGTCAGGTGTTGGCTGGTTCTTTAGAGTCCATTGATGGATTGGTAGAAATGCTTCTGATTTGACTGAAATTAGAGAGTCTGTTGATTTTCTTGGCAATGGCTGTTATTTGCTACTTTATTATTTCCAGAGCTTTCTTGATTTTTCTTGTCTCTAGGTAATATTTCTTGATCAGGTATTCTTTGGTTGTCTCGTTCTTCAGCTTCTTTTCTTTCATCTCTTCAAGTTCCCTTGCATCTGATGTTAGCATGCGGATCTTATTCTGCAGCTTGATCTTCCATTTCAGTGGTGCACAGTTTGGCTTTTTTTCTTCTTTGTTGATTCTGCATCCAGGTTCTTCAGTTATAAGTGCAGCTACACTGTACATCAATTGAGTTGTTTCTTGCAGTGAGCTGGTGCTTATATTTGATATTATGGTATTCGTATCTTTTAATACTTAAACTAGCAGTTGTTTTTTTTTTGTTAACAAACTTCATTGCAGGCAATCTTATTCTGTTGTTTTTGTGCTGTTCTAGATGCTGTTATTCTTTGTTTAAACTCCTTTTGTTTTTCCAGTTGGAGGACTTTGTTCTTTTTGAAGAGAAGGTAGAAGAGAAGGTATCTGGTTTGGGAATAAAAACAGTTCAGTAACAATGCTGGCTTCTTCTACTGCTGACTTCCCTGGTTTCCCTCTACTGTGTGACCTATTTTTGATTTCTTTGCCCTGGATAGACCTTTGCAGTTCTTCCAATTCTATTTCTGTGAGTACATTATTTTGTATTATAAACCAACTTTAACTTGCTAGCCTCTGTTCTGTTACTTCTGATTCTGCATGTTGTTCTTTCCAGAACATTTCCAGAACATTGACTACTGCTGCTAATGTTCTACTTTCTAGAACATTTACTACTACTACTACTACTACTACTACTACTACTACTACTACTACTACCACCACTACTACTATCACTACCACTACCATTATTATATATTTAAAAAAGGTGAACTCACAGCTATCAGTTCTTGGGCCTCTCTTGCTTCTTTCCACCTGTCCCTCCCTCTTTCCCTCTCTCTCTTTCCCTCCCTTTGTTATTTTATTGAGGAAGTCCTTTAGGTATGGTTCCAAGGGCCCCAGTCATGATTGGTATAACAATGAGATTCTTTTTTCATGAGCAATCAGCTTTGAACTGCAAGTCCCGGGATTTCATAATGATTACCAATTATTTTTCCTCAATCCTAGCATCCCTGTCAGGCCTGAAATCAGGAGTAGCGCACAGTGATTCTTCCAAGCTGAATTTTTTTTTATTTCATACCTATAGACAAAAACCCTGCTAGACTGAGCCCTCTACAATACATTCTGTAAATTACTGAAGAGGGTCTGTCTTTGCCTTCTTTCTCTCACACGTAATATCATACCCACAGTTTGTCTTAATCAAAATTGTTGCCAGTGGGCCCATTGATAGTAAAAAGAATAAAGTTATATGGCGTGTGTCACTATAAAAAGGATCAGCTGCCCAACTAGCCTCACTGTTTCTGGAAATCTGTACTAAAAGGCTACATTTTTATTGGAAAAGTTGCCCACAAAGTTCTCATGCAGTTCTAGCTATGAGCGCTGAGATTTACATTTATTGTTGACATTAGTAAATTAGTATTTAGAAAAATGGACTTGTTTTTCTTTTTAAGTATCATTTTGCTTTTCTTTTTTTTTCTTTTTCTTTTTTTTTTTTAGTTTTGTTGTTTTAGTTCAAGGAACTGATCATAAGAAATTTACTAAGCCTGTGGTGGTTGGTGATTCATAGCTGGAGTGCTGTGGCCCTGGATGGGTCTCAGGCCAACCTGTTTCAATTATAAAGGGAAAAACATTATATCTCATTTTTAGAGGATGGAGTTCCTCCAGCCTCTCTGCTGATAGGCTTCACTATAACAGTAAGGTAGCTGTGTTGTCTCGACAGCTGGCTTTTTGCATGGAGGACTTCAGAAGTGGCCTGTGGTGGGATAAAAAATAATTGCTTTTGCCCAAGATATTTTCCATACCGTTATATGCTATAATAATCAGGAATGTACATGGAAAGTGCCACCTGAAGGGAGCTTTCCCCAGCAGCTGTGTTGGTAGTAATGAGACCTGTAGCTTTGAAATACGCAGTTCATGGCTAGTAGCATCTTTCAACTTGGGCTGCAAATAAGTCCTCGGAAGAGACTGCCTTATTCTTCCACATTTGGGAATGTTAATCATAATCCTGGTCTCTTTGGGCCAGAAGACCCAAGTTTTGCAGTAGAGGTTAGATAGCTGCTGCTTTTGACCAACATTAACTATTTTTCTTCTGGACTTTTGGTTCAGTTAAACCAGAGGTCTTCAAACTTGGCAGCTTTAAGACTTGTGGACTTCAATTCCAGCTATGCTGGCTGGAGAATTCTGGAAGTTGAAGTCCACAAATCTTAAAACTGCCAAGTTTGAGGACCCCTGAGTTAAACTATTGAGATATCTGACTGTGCTCTCTCTTTTGCACCTGCTCCCAGGGAGATCGTGGAAACCAAATGGAGGCACTGCTCTTTGGAGTTCAGCCTGTTGAAAAGGGAATTGCAATACCTCTGAACAATCCCACATATAGGTTACTGAGGATCCTAGAGGTCTGGATGATAGAGATATGTTGGCAGCTCAGGCGAATGTGGCAATTAAGGCCTTACCTGAGAAGAAAATCAGGCTTGACCATATCCATTCATCTCCTTGATACAAGCTGAATTATTGCAATGCACCCTATGTGGGGTTACTCTGTGTTTGGAAACTTCAGAGATATTTGGACAGATCACCTGCTTAAGCTGAACTGGCAACCTGTTTATTGTGAGACTCAATTTAAAATGGAAGCCTGACCTTCTAATGCTAAAAATAATCTGACCCTCTCTTCAAAAACCAGAGGCCCTACTGCTATCTGAAATCCATCTGTAGGGATCTGCCAGGAGGCTTTTCTGAGGACTTGAGGAGTTGAATTATTATGACTACTCTTACTTACCTTTCTTTCTGCCTATTTATCTCTCACTTATAAAGCATCTAAAATTTAAAAGGTAAAACAGTCCCTGCCCACAGACTTAAACTAATAAACATGATGCAGAAGGAGAGGAAAGAAAGAAAGAAAGAAAGAGGGAGGGGAGATGAAAGCCAGCTCAGGACTGGCGTGTGCTCTCTAGCAGAGAAGATAGAAGAAAGCTTTTTGCAATTATTCCCCTTCTGGTCAATAAAAGCAGTGAAAATGGTCCTCTGCTTGTCATATCCACTTTCTGAGAGGTCTGTTAGTTCATAGTCCCCTGACAAATAGCAATGAGAGCTCCTAACTGCTAAGGATGTAACAAACCCCCCACCTCCCCAGTTACAGCTATCATGCTGTAGCCACTCCAGAGGTGTAGGATAGAAAGAACAGTTACCAGTGCTGTAATAAATAAAAATGAGCATAGCAAAAAGCTGTAATTGAATAGGGCAATCCTAATCCACCCTTAACAACGCTGCTTGAGAAGAATCCTCTGTGTCTCATATTGTGATATTATCACTAATGAAGAGGTACTGTGAAGATCTGATTTAGAACACCTGTCAGGAACCGTGAATAATGTCGAATGCGGCTTGTGGGCCATATTTTACATATGCCTAAAGATCAGCGTCCAAAAATTGCACTATACTAGATACCTCCTAGATGAAAGGGGAAATGAGACCAGCCTCAGAAAACTTGGTGCCAAAGACTTAAGGAAGATTTTAAGGTGATTAATGTCCCCCAATGCCGATGATGCTGCAAATGATCAAAACCGCTGGAAAGCATCCGCTGCCTAATGTGATCTGCAGAGGGTAATGAGGATGAGGATGATAAATCCATCCTACCACTACTTGGAAAAAAATGGATATGGCAAAGACCCTTGTCTGTCAGTGGAAAAAAGCTTAAAGCCCTAAATGAGACATGCAGAGTTGGCATTAGTCACTCTATTCCACAGAGAAGCTGAGAGATGGCATTAGTCTCCAAACTCTACCTTAGTAAAAAGCCTCCACAAGCCTCCTTCTGCTTTTTGTCTGATGCTATGTGTAACTATATCACATTAACAGGTGAATGTTTGTTTCCAACAATGGCCAAATAACTCACTTAAACCAAATCATTCTTTATAAAACACTAATGCACATACCTGATAGTAAATTGAGATCATTTAGCCAAAACCCTGTTTGGATTCTCCTGTGCGATTGAGACTTGAGAACATCATCTCACCAGAGATTCTGATGGAGCAGATGAATTTTTATTTATTTTATTTATTAAATGTATAAGCTGCTCATCTTTAGTAACAGTAACAGAGTTGGAAGAGACTTGGAGGTCATCTAGTCCAACCCCCTCCTCACGCAGGAGACCCGTACTAGGGATTTGAACCACCAAACTGCCAACCTTTCTGATCGACAAGCTCAGTGTCTTAGCCACTGAGTCAGAGGTGACTGACCAAGAGGTGAACCTAGTTCATCACAGTGTCATTACAAGAAGGGCTGGAAGAAGGAAATGGGTTTTTTATATAAATCCTGCAGCAAATGGCTGACCTTATACAGGCTCAGAATCTAAACAGGTTCAAGCTGGTTAGTACTGAGGCTGGTAACCTGCAAGGAATGTAGCCTGGACTAGGAAGTTAGGGGGGAAACCCCCCAAAGAATTCAAATTCTATATCACTGCTAAGAAAGTTAGATGATTATGGATATAGAATCACCTCAAATCATTTTTTTTAAAGGAAGGGAGGAACTCAATTTAAAAAATGACAGGATTATGACTTGAAAGCAGAAATTTGAAATCCTCTAGAAACTTTTATAGAAACACCTAATGAGAAGGAAGGACTCACTGGAGAAGAGGCTAATGCTGGGGAAGATTGAGGGCAAAAGAAAAACGGGACGGCAGAGAATGAGGTGGCTGGATGGAGTCACTGAAACAGTAGGCATGAGATTAAATGGACTCCAGAGGATGGTAGAGGACAGGAAGGCCTGGAGGAATGTTGTCCATGGGGTCGCAATGGGTCGGACACAACTTCGCATATAACAACAACAACAACAACAACAAAGAAACTTATCTTATAGTCTGATCTTACTTTATTCTAGTCCTTGGTTGTCTCTGACATTCTTAAGAGGAAAAAGAAGAACATTTAACTCTTTCCTTGACCAAAAAAAAGAGATGACTCTCTTTGGGAAAATTAAGATGAATATGTCTGATCTCCGTTGCATTGTTGAAACATATATTACCAGGTCCTGAATGAATACGGAGGTCTCTATCAAGAAAATATTAATTTCCTTCCTTAGGAGGAAGATAGCAAAACCCCTATACAATCGGTGTTGTCCAACAGATTTATTTCTCTCACAAACATTTCCTGCAAATTTGCTGAAAGCTGTTTCCCACCTCTGCAGCACTGGTAATCTCCCACCTGTCGAGCATTAATATGGTGTACAGAATGGCAGATTTATGAGTTGTACCAAAGACAAGCATGAAACAATATATTTTCCCTTTGCTTGATAGGGGCTCTGCATGAGACAAACTAATACATTATTGCAGCCGAACGCTCCTGTTAGCTGTTTTCCTTTCCAGAATTAAAACAAAGGGAAAAGGGAAAAGGAGATAAAACAAAACAGCAACAACACAATCTACCCTGAATTGTATGCATTCAGCCTAGTTACTGAAGCTTTAAAGTTTATTAAAGTTTATCGACCATGTGTATACATTTCTGGATTTAGGCTCAATTGCTTCTCTCCAAGCTGGAACATTGAATTAAGATGCAGAGCCTCGCTGTGGCTCTCATGGACTCCAACTGAGCTACAGGTAGCAGAAGTCTCCTTCAATTAGACATAATCATCACTCACAGTCAATAATTGTGCTAAAGGCTGCTTTCAAATCTGCGAGGGATTCGCATTTAATGTACTGATTCAGCTTGTCTGAGCCAAATTCACTGTGTACTGAAACCAAAGCAATTTAGATCTTGCCTACGGCCCTTCTGGCAGTTCATCTAGTACTCAACACTGTTAGGACTGTGAGATACAATTTAATCGGAGACATCTGTGCGCAAAGAGGACCTTTTTCCTGTGGCAGAGAAAAGACTAAGTAATGGATAAACTGTAGGATTTTATATGAAGAACCAGGCTTCTGAAAAATATAATATTTAAGATATAGCAGAAAGATGATGGGTGCAGTTAATTACACACACACATACAGAGAGAGAAAGAGAAGTCCACATGATAATGTGTGTCTTGTTATACCAGAAATACACATCAGAGCAAGTTTTTCCAAGTTTAAAGCATCAAATACTTGAGAATTTGGATTCCTTGATTATCTAGTTAATAGTATCATAATATTGTCAGCCGTATCAAAGTTGATGCAGAACTGCTTCACACTGCCCATTTCTAAAACTGATCACATTTGTCTGCAGATATTTATGTGTTATAGAAGGAACTTTGAAGGCTTCCTCTGATGTGCCAACTTTAAATTAGCTAAATTAACTTACATGACACCCTATGGGTTAGTTTGAAATTCTCCTACCAAGAAAGAAAATAATCATCTGTTTCTCTCAGTGCTATAAGGAGCTCTTGATTAAATATCAAATTATATTATGATATATAACATATATCAGAATATTTGCATGGTAAAATATCAAAAGGTAAGAAAAGAATATGAGCGACTGATGGGTTATGTTAAAGTATAAATCAAATACACTGCAAATAAATATATACAAAATTCTTGCAGAAGCAAGCATAGATTTTCCAGGGTTGTTTAAAATAGGGGACCTCAACCCCCCAGGCAGTAGACCAGTACCAATTTGTAGTAAACCAGAAACTGGGAGGTACAAATGAACAAAGTTTTATCTGCGCAGGTTGGGGGCTGCTGATTTATAAAATGAACACTTATTGCAAAATTAGGTGGATTGGAATTGTACGGACTTCCAATGGTCTTCCAATGGTCTGCACATAGCCATCAGCCTACACTAGTTTGTATAAGCTCTCTGAGATCAGTTCAGTTGTGACTCTGAAAACAAAGTTCCACACTCAGAAAATTCTAAGGATCTATTGCTTTGGAAGTGTCATCTTGAGAGTTTATTAAAAGCCAATGTAGATTAGATCATCATTATATTAGATTGCCCACTTGTGCTTTGGACCAGAGCTGGTTGCAAATAATGCTATATTTATTTGTTGCATTTATTGTCCACTTCTAATTCATGATCTAAAGGAAGCTTCCACAATGCCTCATGCACTTATATTTTTCCCCAAACAGTTACTATCTTTTCATTTATTCAACTTATTGTCACAGTCTAAAATATAGAAAGTGGGTTGGGTGGGGGGAGGAAAAGAGTTTGTTGTAACTTTTGTTTAAAAGTCAATTAAAAAAAGAAAAAGCCCAAAAGGCAGTTAGTATTGTATCAAAGGGAGAGTATTTCTCTTGCTGGATCAGAATTTGGTTTCTCATCTTAAAGGCTGTAAAACAGAATTCAGCCACTGTCAGAAGTGTAACATTGTACTAAACCCATCCAGCAGTATTGAATGTAACAACGGTCTATAGATCCTGAGGTGCAATTCACCTGTTCCTAATAGCTCTGTAGAAGAGCCAGTATAATAAAATATAGCTTAAGGATTCCACTGTATTTGAATGCATAAGTACATTATCGGTCATTATAAGGGACTTTTTTTGAATTCCTTCCCAAGATAGTGGTAGGCAGAGCAACACGGCAGGCCAGGATGAATAACAATAACACTGAGAAATAGGCTGGGCTGAGAAGGAATGACTGGATCAAAGAGACCAATGACCTTCCATGACTGGGAATTGATTAGAACCTGGACCTTCTCATCCTTAAGCTGATATCTTAACCAGTATGCAGCACCAGCTTTAATCTTTGACTTTCCAACCTCTATAAGCAAGCTTGCATTATGGCTGCACAAAACATTTGAAAGAGATGCTTCACAAAGCATGCTAGCACGAGCAAAGCACCCCTCTTTTCTTCTTTCATAATCCCAGCAGAAATTTGTGCAGGTACACGCTCATATAGAAAATCAGGAATAGCTGTTGATGCAACCAAGCAAAGTTTACAAAACCTTAAAAAAATTGGCTGCTTTATCAGTTTGAACAAAGATGCTTTGTTGGTGGTAACATGCTTTGCAAAGGATCTCTTTCCATTGCTTTGCACTGCCTTAGCCTGTAGAGGCCTTCATCCATTTACAACCAATTCAGAGCATGGCTAGAGTCTCAAACAGCTCACAGTTGTGATAATCACATCTCTACCTCCACATTTCTGATGAAAGGTGGATCCACAGATTACTTCAGGCCAGCTTCATTAAACGTTTCATTTATCTACAACCACCAATTCAGTTTTCTCTGTCCCTGTTCAGCCGGGATAAAAGGTATGGAAAGCAGTGCCTCTGCTGGACTTGAATAGCCCCAAACCACACATAGGAATAGATAATGGGATATTGAGAGTTACGACAAAGAGAAAACCTACACTGGGGCTGAGAATCATAGTAGGATTAGAGCCCTGCTTTTAGACAGAGTCAAAGTAAAATTGGGAAACAGACAATTATCATTAGACCTTAGAAATGATAGGTCTATAGGTTTTTATAGATTTTATACATGAATTAATACATTTATAGATGAAATAAAGATGTGACATACAGATATTTTCTTAAGATTATTACATTTGCTCCAGGTTGGGCTTATCGCTCCCATGAGTGCCCTATTTAAGCTGATTCACATTTCTACTGTGATTTAAGTTTAACTCTTCCACTCAGTTTTACCAGTATCAGAAATATTGTGTTATGTAAAAGGAAGAATGCAAGTTAAAATGTCAAATTCTCTCTCCTCAGAATTTTCTCATTACTTTGGGCTTTAAACTTGCAAACCATTATTGCATCCATTCACTTTTGGGGAAAAACAACAACTTTTTTTTAGATTTTCATTACAAACTTTGTAATTAACTTTGTTAATTTTTAATAGCACATATTGACTTCTCTTAGGCCAACCCAGCAACCACCAAGGCAGATACAAAGTTGGAACTGCCATAATATGAGCCATGGGTCAACAAGAGAAGATGTTGTCAGACAAACAGGTCACAAATATTATCTTGAAATCATTATGCTTTCTACACAGGAAGTGGCAAGTTCAGCAATAATTAGCCATGTCTTTATGGTGCATTTAATTTCCATGATGCCACAATAGCTGTAACACTATGTTCACAAAGGCAATGGAGTTGAAAGCTGGTAACCTTATAGGTGAACTTTAATTGGAGTATCCTTAAATTAGGACTCTAATAGATAATAAGATCATTATTGTTTAGGTCAGCTTCTGCTAATTTGTGTTTGTGTATTGCATGTATTTGCCATATTATGCCTGCTTGCCACAGTATCTGCACTCACACATGTACAACTGCAATATGTGCTAATTTGCACTGGATTTTTGATGTATTTTATCTTTAAAAAAGCAAAGAGAATTCCATGCAAGTTGCCATTTTCTCATTTACATGATTCATTTAAATCAGTTTTTAAACCAATGTCCTCAGAATGTAACAATATCAAATCTAGGAATGCATATTCCAACTTTGTTGGAATGTAAAGGCAGTCAGCTGAATCATAAGACTTAATAGAGCCATTCTGAAATGCTGTAGCTAGGTGACATGAAAGATAATCATTTCCATGCCTAAAAGCTTGTGGTTGACTATGATTGGATGGAAACAAAATGCATGAGACTTTGGAAGCTAGATCCAGTTTTAGTTTGATCCAGCAAAGCATTATGCATTCATGTAAATGGCACTTTATTTCTTTCATAAGCATAAAAGCATAACTAAGTGCCTTCAAAGAGCTCAGCTTACTTTCTGCTTTCCTTAGGGCAAAATATCATATTTCTAAGACCAGGGAATGTGCTTCTCATTGGGTTGACATTACCAAACTAGAAGAACTGCACTTCTCATCTTTAGCAATGTCATTCTTTAATCTTCTTATTCTCCTACCAATACGTGACCCACACATAATTTAACTACATTATATAAATTATACCACTCACAACAATTGCTTTTGATTATTTCTGCCATTTTGAAGAAGGCAGGGGCAATTCTTCTGAATCAGGGAGAAGGTCTATAATTGTCTAGTTGGAATGTTAATAGCCATGCACAAGATGTAGGATGTCAGCTGATTTTGTGCTGGTTTTCTTCTAAACTATTCCCACTGAATTTCCATTGTCAGTTGGAATAAACTGTGTAACTAGTGCTCACCAAGTCTTCTGTAAAAGTCCCTATTCGTTTTTCTTTGTAAATTGCAAATAAATGTTAAAACAGCCAAAAACTGCATTTATTCTTCTGTCTTACGTTTATGGTGCCTTTGCACAAGTTAGGTTGGATAACAGAATCAAGCACTCATTGAAATAATATTTTTTTTAAAAAAAAAAACCCAATATAATAAAAACAGAAATGGTGGAACAAACAAAAGAGCAGCTTTGAATAAAAAATTTTAGCCAAAGAATTGACCCCTTTCTAAACCAGAAAATGGTGCAATGGTATAAGAAAGAGACTTCATATAGTCCTAAGAGATTATGCTGATCTCCTTGAAATTCTGTTGCTCTACTGAAGTTCAATCCTTGAAAATCGCTCTAGGCAAAATCTAATGGTAGCTCAAGAATATATGCAGAGCTTCCCCAGAACTTGAACTGAAGTTCCTTCTAATAACAGTTCAGGTGTCATGGGAAACCAAATGACCAAACTTATGATTCTGGTTTCTTATGTACATTCAGTCTTGCCAGAGATGATCCATTACCTTATTTCAAAGGGTTGCCTGCATTTTTTAGTTTTGGTAAAACACCCACCCACACAATACAATAAATGTAGATATTTATTTCATGTGACTCTGAAATGCTTGTGCTTGTCCCAGCCTAGTTTTGTATTTTGTTTTTCATAGGAAATGATTGTGTGGATAGAGAGTGTCCTGTTCCTCTGCCAAAAGCATACGCCAGATAGTTGCAAAAGGGCACCTAAGGTTAAATACAGATAAGCACAGTAATATAGTTCAGCATGCTGAAGTTTGAAATTGTCAGCAAGTATAACTAATCTTCAGTAAAGTCATCTCCCAGGCACAGCGAAACGCAACATTACTTTCCACCATAAACTACATTGAAAAGTAGCTATTAGGTATAAATACTTTCACTTACTGAATTGTTGATGCTTGCCCTTCGTAAATCACAACATTGCTAAAGCTTTCCTAAGGTGAACAGTATAAAAAGGGGGGTTATGTTTCAGCAATTTGCTGATGACACATTTCTTAACCACTCCTTGGTTACAGTCTTTAAATATTCAGCTCATGTATTCAGTTCTACCCTTCCAGTTCATGCCATCATATGAACCTGGTAGATCAAATTGCCTATCTGGCTTTTACAAATCTGTCCCATTACCTTTGCATTCATATATAGTAATCTCTGCCTTTATATGCCATTAATCAATAATTATTGCCATATCAATAATCCATATATATATGGATATGGATATTGGTTGCAGTTCTTCTTTAAATATGAATAAAAGGCTGATTTTTTTGTGTGTGCACACATGAACAAAAGCACACTCAAACACATACATAGTATCTTATAGCCAAATAGTTGTAGCCTTCTTGGAAATTTCAGTGCAATTTTTCCTCAGAATCAATTTTTGCATGGTTGCCATCTTGATACTATGGGTGAACATTATGATGTACCTAGTGAACCACTTTTTGTAAAAAAAAAAAAAAAAATGGATGGAATAAGCAAATTAATTACAATATATAATTATATAATTTAATTATAATTAAAATATAGTAATATTTGAAGAAATTGGTATGCAAATAAACGGTACATAATATTTTAAAATTCATGAAGATGAGTGACTCATTCTGCATTAATTTAAATTTTAAAAAGAGTGCAATTATAATTCATTCAGAAATTATCACACATGGAATGGGATGTATAGTATATAGAATGGATTATAACAAGAAAAATTGGACATAAACAAAATTGGCATAAAAATACTGTATTTCTTCCAAAATACAAAGAATTTCCTATAATAACAGCATTTGTCATAGGAATTAATAAAATGCAAGAAAAAGTGTTAAATGTTGGAATTACCCTTACACAATTTTTGCAAGGCAACATCCAGGATTTAAAACTTGAAAACTTTCTTCCTCAACAATGCACCATATAAGAGTTTTCAGGATGAATACAATATTAGCATTATGGTCTCCAATTCTGCTTTTAGTTATTTATTAGATTTATATTCCACCTTTTTCTGTGCAATTTAAAATGGAAATACATAGTGCTCCTATCTCATGTTTCCCCACAACAACAAGCGTCCAAGATGCATTGGACTGAGAGAAAGTGACTGGTTAAGAATTAGTGACCTTTCATACTTAAGGAAAGAATAGAAAATAATCCAGTAGTTTTCTTTAACTCTGGCACAGATTTTCTTCAGTGTTCACATTATACATCTACTAAGTCAAAATGTTTACTAGTGGATAGATATAACATAGTTGCTGCAAAAAAATGTCCAAATTATAAAGTATAAATGTGGGAAATGTTTGTGGAGAACAGCAATTGTAAGAGCTAGTCAAAGAGACCTTAATTATCTTTTGCTTATGATGATGATTCATAACCTAAGTTCTCCATCAGATACTGCATTATCTATATTACATCTCTATTATGATTAAGCAACTTTGTTTGCATCAGTAATTGTTAAATTCTGGGAGTGATTCATTGTGCTAGATGGTAGAGTAATGCAGCTGAAATTTGCCAATGAACATATGACTGTTATTAATATAAAAGATGCAATAAGTATAAATTAAGAGCTGCATTTAGCATATCAGTCACAATTAAAATCCTTTTTTATTTTTGTGGAAATTAGGTTGTGCAAATTAGGTGATGCAATGTTACAAATTATTTTAACATACTTTGCCACCCTGCCTGGCAGGCACTGCCTCTTAAAAGGTAGCTAGGAATTAGTGTTACATGTCAAGGAGATATCTAGGCACCCACTCATGTCTATTATAATTCCTGGCACAGACAACTTGTAACTTTGCAGATTTAAGTGCAGAAGTATAAGTGAAACTAAAGGGGATTTATATATATATAAAAAGGACCAACCCTTATCTAGACCTGTGTGCTTTTCTCTGCAGTGGTCAACTAAATGTCTATGGGAAACCAACAAGTAAAATATGAGAATAATCGTTGATTAGGAGAGTGAATAGTTAAATTACAGATATACTATATGGTTATTGTATAGAAGACTGAAGTTCAAAAATTGCCACTTCTTATTCAGTTGTGACCACGTTTTTTTAGTCCAAGGTCCACACTTATTCTCTGAGGGATGTGCTGAAGATCACTGTCAAAAAATTAATAAGGGACCAAGCTGAAAACTAAAAATGATCCAATTTACTTTTAATTTGATTAAATATACAATTCCCAGTGTATTTAATAATTTCCTCCCGCAATCCTACTAATTACACTTTGGCATCAAATTTTGCAGGTGGTTTGGGGGCAACACCCAAAGCTTTGAGAGTTTGTAAACATTTCTGGAACTTTTCTTTCAACATCTGGAGAACAACTGATAACAGATAGGACAATCTAGATCATGGCCCGTGGGGGCCGCAAACTCAAGGCCCACAGCCTGGATCCGGCCCGTGGGGTGCTTAGATCTGGGCCGAGGGGCTGCCCTGGGAACAGCAAAGGATCAGCCCATGGTGCCTTTGCCAGTGAAAATGGAACTCGGAAGGGCCATGTTTGGCCCGCCTGAGCTCCATTTTTGCTGGCAGAGTGTTCGGGTGCCCCAAAAATGAGTGATGTTGAGTTACCCCCACCCTGGCCACACCCACCCCGGCACCTTGAGATCAAGCACAATCCCAATGTGGTCCTCAATGAAATCGAGTTTGACACCCCTGATCTAGATGGTCAAATGCTTTGGTCAGTAATGAAAAAGCTAATATACAGTAGAACTGCAATTAAGAGAAGAAAAAATCCATGTTAATAATTAGATGTAGACCATTCTTAAAAATTACTGTGTGCCGGTATCAAGTTTTTAGCTGTACTGAAGGATTGCATATTATAAAGAACATTCTGTTAATTTTGTAATTTTGTAATCTAAACCTATAATTTATTTAATTTAGTATCTTATTTCACATGGAATTTAAGAAGATGGAGGTGATGTTTCCAGGCACAAACTGGCCTGTTAAGATTACTTGAGAGGGCCTTGTTCAGGTATCAGTTAATATTATTATTAAGTGAAATTAAATGTCTGGTTTTATGCTTTGGCTAATCATTGCCTGTGAAAAAATATTTTATTTTTATTAAAATGGTTATTAATGCTATCAATCATTAAACCTTTTATGATTTCTACAGTATGAAATCAAAAATGAACATAAGTTTTGAAAATTAAACAGATAAAGAAAAGATACAAGACCTCATGTTCAGAAGGTGCCAAAAAGAAGGATTTTTGAAGGAAGTGTAAATTCAGATTTTGCCAATGTTGGAAATGTCCAGTGCTTTAAATTTGCAAACATTAGTGAATTAATTATGTTAATGATTTTGATACAAAAATCTATAATTACATCAAATCAACTTAATTTTATAAAATGGAGAATTATGACTATTAAGTCAAGTCCTTTACAATGCTTTAGCCAGCTTCTCAATATGAAGATAAGATTGATGATTTTTGGTCAAAATAAACTAAAATAGAATATGTTGCATATGAAGTTTGGCTCATTGTAGAGTTTAATAATTTTGATATGCAAAATTATCCTGTGCAGTTGCCACATTGACACCAAGACTTCTTTAAAAAGAAATGTTCTAGATGTCCCCTATCTCATTAGACATACTGTAGCTCATAGGAGGGAGGAGAAGAAGAAAGTTTTCTTTATAATTATAACATAGAATATATGACTTCTGCCAATAGGAACTTGCATCATGGCCAATATTGTATCTTGACTAGAAAGATCAGATAGGAGATTCCCTACAGTATTATAAAAATGGAAAGTGAAAAAAGGAAGATACCAGAAAAATCTATTATGATTTTACCACCACATTCAATTTTAGCCAACTTTAGTCAGTAATGATAATAAAAAATGTAATATTCTCATGCAAATATATTATTTTTATCGTTATGGAGGTATCACTCAGTCACCTCTGAATAAAGAAATACATGTTGGAGTATGAAAATTTATCTTGAGAATCAACAAAGAGAAATTAAGAAACAATACCAATATATGTTTGTTTTTTTAAATTCAGCTGCTTTTTCAAAATAGGCATTTGCATAGTCTATTGATGGGGAAAAAAAGAATGTTTCATCTTATTCAGCTAGTGCATTTTTCTCTCACTTCCTAGATGATTAGCTTGTTTGTCTAGTTAATATTTCCTAAGCGAGAAGAGAAATGTGGTGGTCTCCTCAGTTATCCATTTCCATCCATTTAGAGACTAACAGATCGACAAGGAAATGCTTTTTCCTTACTCTGGAGTTCTTCAGTTTGTCATGTTGCTGCTTTCTGGTTTATTTTTTTCTGCATCCCATTGTCAGCAAGGTTGGGGGAAAAAAAAGCCCTTTCCCCAACCCTGCTAGCACATTAAAGATAGTGGGAGTCAGAGTGCTTTCCTTTTAGAAGGCAAAGGTCAGACCCAGTGTTAAAAGGGCAGTTGAGGGTCAGCATAATACAGTAAGAATTGGTGGGAGGGTGGGGGGGGAATGGGAGTCGTTAGGTTAACATATTGTCCTGAAGTTAAGAGCTCTGCTAAAGGCCTGATCCATCTTCATTCTTGTAATGAGGCTATTCTTACTTTCAAAGAAAGTGTTGCTACGAAACACATTGGCAAATTTGAGGCCTGCTTCTTTAAGGTCTGGGTCTATTGTTCTGGGTGGTGTAATTGGTGATCAAAAAAGCCATAAAATAGCCCAGCTATTAAAGTAGCCTGAATTGAAGCTGAAAGGAGGGTATTTCTCCAGCAGTAGCTTCTCTGTAGAGCCAACTTTTCACCCTCACATGAACCAGAGTTTATGGAAAGATTTGATGACATAGCTCTTGTTTAACCTCTAGGAGAACTGGAATAGGAGGGGGGGGCTCTTTGGAAGGATGGGGAGAAGGGGATGGGAAATCAAAATGAAATAGAATTAATGAGCCTTCACATATTGTCCTGTTTCTTTTGTTGTGAAAAAGCCAGGAGAAAATGAACTAGAAAGGCAAAGGCTTAGAACAGAGCCCCCATTAATATCAGGTTATAAATTCTACAAAACATTAACTTCATTACATAGCAATTACTATCAGTAATTGGCAGAACGGAAGATTCTACTTTCTCATCAATTGCTCATTGGATGGGACTCAGCATTTTCTCCTTTGCTGGCAAAGGTCATGCCACCATGGAAGAGAATACCTTCAATGTGAAAAGAAAATATAACAGTTGCCTTTTTCTCATTGTAACCCAATTGTAACTTTAGCATTAAAGAATTGCTAATCTTACTTAACCATTATCAGTATTTTCCATCATCATATGGAAGAAAACAAGTTTGCAGTATCAATCATAACTTATTTGATACTGGATTGGCACTTCAGATAGTATAATGTGCTTGGGGGAGAGAGATTTAGATTAAGTTCCATGCTGAAATCCAGATGTCATTGGACTTCTTAGCATAAAGTAATTCACAGGGCAAAGGTCTTCATAAATATTGCCAGAATGTCCTTCTCTGACATCAGGCCTACATTTGGATGATGCAAGAATCAACTGCTCTGTGGCCCGACTTTGGTTACCATATATCTATTTATATTTTTTCCAACTAGATCTCCCAGTTGTCTCAGACAGTTGGATTTAATCCTGCTTTTATTTTCCATAATTGTCCCTCTTCAGATGGCAAAAGAAAAACCCTGCTAAAAGACACTTTCCCAGATCACCTTAAAAGATAGAAGTAGAAAGGATACAGAGACAGATGCATTTTGAAATATGTAATAACCAGTGGTGAAATATAAAATTTGTTACTACCGGTTCTGTGGGCGTGGCTTGGTGTGGGGGGGTTAATATGACAGAGTGGGCGTGGCCAACTTTTTTTTTTTTACTTTTAAAACCATTTTTTCTACAACCTCTTCAGCTGAAGGTTGTTAAAAAATGTTTTTAAAAGCCTCTGACGATCCCAGCTAACTTGCCTGATCAGTAGAGGCTTTTTTCCTTTTAAAAACATTTTTTCTATAACTTCTTCAGCCGAAGAGGTTGTAGAAAAAATGCTTTTAAAAATAATTTTAAAAAGCCTCTGATGATTGCACGGCTCAGCTGGGCAATGGGGGGGGCAGGGATTCTTGCTACCGGTTCTCTGAACCACCCGCCTCCATCGCTACCAGATTAGGTAATCTGGTCCGAACCAGGAGCATTTCACCCCTGGTAATAGCACTGGAAAGATTCAAATACCTGCAAAGAGACAATAGCATTTCTTCAGGCTGATTCATACTTAGATGTACATTATTTAATTATAACTCTGTTGGATGGGATTAAAAGCCTCCATACCAGTGGTGGGTTTCAAAAATTTTTACTACTTGGAGGGCATGGCATGGTTTGGTAGGTGTGGCATGGTGGGCGTGGCAGGGGAAGGATACTGTAAAATCTCCATTCCCACCCCACTCCAGAGGAAGGTTACAGCAAAATCCCTATTTCCTCCTGATCAGCTGGGACTCGGGAGGCAGAGAATAAATGGGGGCTGGCCAGTCAGAGGTGACATTTACCGGTTCTCCGAGCTACTCAAAACTTCTGCTAACGGTTCTCCAGAACTGGTCAGAACCTGCTGAAACCCACCTCTGCTCCAATCTAGCGTCCTGTTTCTCATTACTGCTAGCCAAAAGCATTCTAGAAACCATCCCACAATGCTATGAGGATAATGGGCTTTTCTTGCTTTTCTTAAATATTGGCATTTGGAGGTTAAATACTTCTAAAAATGTTCCTTTTTAAAAACCATTTGATTATGCAGTATGTTGGTTGAGTAATGAATGGGTGAACTAATTTTAATAAGTATGATGACTTAGGAAATACTGGATAACATGAAGTATTTTATCTGTGATGGTTCATTTGCACAGCAAAATTGGCCATTGGAAGTTTCTCAACCCATCTAGTCATTCAAGTGACAGATTCCTCTTACGATCAGTTACATAGATTGATGAAACAGTTTAAGATTTAGAGAGCCCTTCTTTGAAATGGCTTATTCATTTCCATATGAATAATCTGTGTATTCCATACAATATCTGAAGCTTTACTCTATATATTTTTCTCAAAGGCTAACATGCAAAAAGTCCCTTATTAAAAGAAGGGACTTTTTCAAGTTGGCTCCAACCTTGTGGATTCCTCTTCTAAGTTCTAATGTAATATATCCTCACTATAGGACTTCCCGTCTAGTTGAAATGTAACATATTGGAAAAAAATTGCTTTTTACAAACTTGAAATTTGTTTGGTCTTTTCTTATTCCAGCAGAGTGGGAGGTTTTACATAATGATTTTCTTCCTTCATCATATGTTTTAATTTGGTGTGTAAGAAAATGACTAATATATGAGAAAGAATGATAAAATATTCAAAGTAATAAGGTTATATGTCTGGCACTAAACAACATTAGAGAACACAGTTTTATATTGACACTAGTAACAAAAATAAACAAGTATAGTCATGGAATGCATATTTATTCTACTGCAATGTTTTTTGGGGTTTTAGGCTCAAGACCCAAACCTTTGCAAAGATTCTGAGCTGCTCCCTTTGAGTAGCAGTCTGGGCATTTAAGTCATCCAAGACAAACAGGAAGGGACACAAGATCCAGAAGGCTGAACTATAATGGGGAATGAATGTCAATTAGGTAGTCAGAGGGGCTAACTTTGTTTGGGCAAGAATGTAATGAAATTTGCAGTGTTAGTAAATCTTATAGTGGGGAACAGATGTCAAGCAGACAGGTTAAAAGGACAGGATGTTAAATGGGAAAGAATGTTTGCAAAGAATGATAATGCTCCTGAATATTATGCAGGTTAGCACAATTCCCGATTGTGTCAAAAAATACAACTACAATCTGAAAATAAGAATATGAAAGACAGTAAAATGGAATAACTGGGAAAAGTAAGGATTTTTCTTAACCACCAAGACTCTAAATATAAACACACAGGGTGTGATTGGAGCAAATAATGGTAACCTGACCAAAAGGATCATCCTGATTTAAAAGCAACCTGTTGGTCATTGAATTCTATTCTTCCACATTAACATCACCATCATTGCATTTTAATATTAACAAGTAAAAGTGGAACCAAGTTTTGTGATCTCCCAGAATCAGCAAAAAACACTTTGATATTTGTTCTTTCCATCTTGGATCAGTGAACATCTGTTGTAAATCATCCATGTTAACCTCCGAGCTTTAGCTGAGCTTAGTGCAAACCTGTAATGAAAGATCTCAGTTAAGCACCAGAGTTCATTGTGAGAAGTTTCTGCTTGGAGCTGTCCAAGGTTCTGCCTGCTCCTTGTGAATTGACTCATGTAGTTAGACTAGAGCAAAAAATATCACAAGACAGAGTTAACATAGAAAGTGAAATTTAAGACTTATATACCCCTACTCACTTTATTTTTTATAGGTGATTTGTGTAGACCACATGCTTCTCACATATGCAGTTGGCTTTGACACCATGAAAAGCTACTTTCTATTGCTAGGACTAGATGGACATCACTCAATTTAGTCTGACTTTATATCATGTCCTCCTAGTTTCTTGCTGAGACTGGAATTCCATTTTTGTGACATTTTATGATATGTCTGGCTTCAAAAGGTATATTTCATTCAGCAGAGAAATTAAGCTATTGGCCCTTTATCAGTTTTCTTCATGAGTTAGATTGCATCATTTATTTATTTAAGAAAATGGACTATTTCAAACTCTTCCCATCTTTAAAGGGTAATTATGGAACTGTGAATCATTTAATCATTTAAACAATACAACAATTATTATAAGAAACTACTGTCTTCATTTCCAGCATTTTGAGAAAGACTAGTAAGACAAAATAGTTGGGCAAATCAGATGAGTGTCTTTACACAAATGTGTTGGAGATGAGACTGAGCATTGATAATAATTTCCATGTACATGAGTTTATAAAATGATAAATGAGTACTTTATTACTTCTGCATCAGTAGAGCTCTGAGTTGATTGTCTTAAGCCATTTATGGCTTAATGACATGGAGCAATTTGCAACATTATATTGAACTGATGTTTTACATTTCTGTTCTGTTTTTGCTGTTATGACTCATAATAAACCCATTTGGTACTGTTTTGTACTCTGAATATAGTATAAGTGACAACAACTGATGATACTCAAGAATCTCTGAGCTGTCAACCCAGGATTAGATCAAATCTAGGAATCAACACATCAACAAAACTACTTTTATTAAGCTTGGGTATAGTAGCAGGATCTTTCCAGTCTGATTATGCTTTCCATCCTCCCTTTCTTACACTCATGTGAATTAAGGGGTGTCATTTTGAGATATTTATGTATTTCTTCTTCATATTTGGGCTTAAGCAATGTTTCCCTCCTGTTGCTTTGGTAATGGCTTTCTCCTCTTT
This sequence comes from Pantherophis guttatus, assembly GCF_059756535.1. Lineage (NCBI taxonomy): Eukaryota > Metazoa > Chordata > Lepidosauria > Squamata > Colubridae > Pantherophis > Pantherophis guttatus. Next base: position 126,429,607 of record NC_142065.1, read on the forward strand.
CCACCAAGGCCATTCTCTTTACTCTCTGCATCTGTACATGGGATCAGCCACAGAAAGAGAGGAAGGGGCATGCGACTGCATGTATCACCTTGCCTTTCCCCTTGTCCTTCCAGATACTTTTGGAAATTTAAATTGTTAGGATTTTTTTAAAATGCATAATAAAATATTGTAGAAACATAGCAACAGAGGAACTAAAGACTGTGTTTTATAATTACAACAGGAAACTAGAGTGAAATAATTATTCCAATTTTTGTTATTGTATTCATAGTTTGTTAAAAGTGTTCTCACCAATTTACAGGTATTTTGTTTTGTTTTGTTGTACAATAAGGCTCATCTTTAGAACAAAAAGTGAAGAGATCATACTTGTGGCTCATCAGTCTACATTTATTTGCTCTTCCCATAATAATATATTTTGTTTTAATTTTGTTTTGCTTTGTTTTTTGTTTGCATTGAATTTATAGATAAAATGTTGTGAGATATATATATATATATATATATATATATATATATATATATATATATATATATATATATATATATATATATATATATTACATATCATAATGCAAATTTTGGAAACATAGGTCTTATATAAATAACATAATTCACTATAGAGAACCACAGCAGCACTTGGCTAACATTGGCTAACATCCACAGCTAAATAAGGTTGACATCTGGATGGGAGACTAGCAGGAAATCCCACAGGTGCAGATTAGGCTGAAAAAAAAATTCTGCGAGAGACAATGGCCAAACACTTGTCTCTTGTTGTAAGGAAATGATATGGACAGGTCCATGTTGTCACCAGGACTTGAGCTTACTTCAAGAATATATTTACTTTTAATGCAATATAAATCAATATAATCAATATAAATATAATCAATATATATATTGGGGGCATGATAGCTCAGTGGTTAAAGACTCTGAACTTGTCAGCTGGAAAGCTGACAGCCTGGGTTCAAGACCCAAGTGCCGCATGAGGGGGTGAGTTCCCATTATTTGCCCCAGCTCCTACCCACCTAGCAATTCGAAAGCATGCAAATGCAAGTAGATAAATAGATACTATTTTGGTGGGAAGGTAACAAATAATGTTCCCTGCACCTTGGCATATAGTCATGCTGGTCACATGATCACGGAAATGTCTTTGGACAATGCTGGCTCCCTCAGCTAAGAAATGGAAATGAGAATCAGCCCATAGAGTTGGATATGACTGGACAGGGCAAACCTTTACCTAAATCAATCCATTTTCATTTCATTAAGGTAACAAAAATGATAATTCATAAATTTATACTGCTATCTCAAATTTTCTGATATTACTTCCAGTTGATATAGGATTAGTTGAGCCATTGAAATTATTTTGGAATACAGGATTATTGAATCCTTTTATTTGCTTCTCTAATTATATCATGTATATTATTACATAAGTTTACATATTAATTGAAACAAGGATTAGGCATTTTTATGTAAATAGACCCAATGAAATCAATGGGACATAGAGTTAAGTATGGCTATTCTAAGTCACATTGATTTCAGTGAGTGTACTGTAGGAACAACTAAGGCTGGATCCCATCATCTCTCTCTCTAGTAATTATTCAATGGCATAATGACAGAGCAGCTGTAAAAAGAAGCTTTCAGAGCATATGCAGATTGCCAATCCCTTGCCACAAAAGAGAAAAGGCCTCTGAGTCAGAGGAAACTGCAGCAGCTTTGGGTTTCAGATCAAAGGCTGATTAATCAGTGGAACTTTTCTTTTTAGGAATTCTGTCTGACTTCTCATAATCACACTTCATAAATGAAAGTAATTAAAGTTAGGTCATGCTTTATTGGCCTATTCTTATTTTAGCATTCACTATTAGAGGGGAAAAAGACAGGAGATTTTAGAAAGAAGCTCTGTGTAACATCAAAAAGATTATTTTAGCAAATGCCACTTAAGTACCAATGCCATAGAAAATAGGGAAATAAGACTAACGAGAGAAGACTTACATGACAACTATTTCCTGATGTTCCCCACCACCACCACCACTGTGACTCTTATTAATCACCTTCTGATCTCTTGCCTGCTGTTTCATTGTAGTTCAGGGATTACGCAAAGCAAAAAGTAAAATAACAGCATATCCTGCCTTTTAGTGGCCAAGTAAGGCCACTTTTGTATGCCTTACAAATGAAAAATAAGGGAATGTTATGAATTTATATGCATAATTGCTATGGAGGCTGCAGGATTTTCAGTCACACACAGCTGGTTTTTGTTTGTTTTGGTGGTTTAGTTCTGATCTTCCCCAGGAACACGCTCATCAAAGCAAATGGAACATATGAATTGGGCAATCACAAATATAATAAATATCAGTATCCCTGATCATAGAAAGATATTTTCACAGCCATTATGGTAATGGAGCTAGAGAAATTTGCTACTGTAGCACGCAATGATTGAAAATTTTCTCTTCAGGCATAGGGGGAGGTTGTTCTTGAAATTATACTTAGCTTGCCGAATGCCTGCCAACCACATTTAACACGCCGTTCAATTTCCTTTATTGTCTCACCTTCCATTGAGATCCATTGGCCAAGGTATGTGTAGTGGTCTACTATGTCTAGTTCTTCTCCAGATATATATATATAAATCATTCTTTAGTGAATTTATTAAACATAACCTGGCTTTTTTTCAGATTTACTTTTAAGCCGAATGGTGATCCTGCTTTGTGCACCTCTTGTATGTGCCTTTGTAGCTCTTCTGGGTCTTGTGAGAAGAGAACAACATCATCTCCAAACCTTAAGGGATTTAAATAGGTGGCATTGATTTTTTATTCCATCTTTAGGATAAAAGATCTAAATTAACTTTAGGCATGACATCTAATTATATATAAAAACAACGATCTAGGGAAAAAAAACAATAGAAGTAGCAAATAGAAAATTGGTTCAGCTGATTGAAGACTTTTGGGCAGGGAAAGAATATGGTGCCATGAATATCATACCATGTTTTCCCAAAAATGCGACCTACCCCAAAAACAAGCCTAGCCTGATTTACATGTCTCCACCTAATTTTAGCCCTACCTCAAAAATAAGCCCTATTTAAGCCCCTCCCACCATCTGGTTGTATGAGTTGGGGTGAGGTGCAGGTGTAAAAATCAAGCTAGGACAGGGGTGGGGGATGGAGCAACCCCATGTACTCTGCACCCACTTACCATAGGACCACTGCAGCCAGGCCTCCCATGCCTCGATACCTGTCGTGCTGCTCCCCAACTTCTTCTATAGCAGACGCCACATGGTGTATCATGCCAGTGCTGTTGCTTGCAGCATGAAGCCATGAGACTCATCATGCCAATGCCACTGCTCACGACAGAATGCTGTAAGGCCTGTTGCACTGGTGCTGTCACTCATGCCCCAAAATAAGCACCAGGTCTTATTTTCAGGGGAAGTCTTACCCACTTACCTTAGCCATGCCTCCCACACCCCGACACTTGCTGTGTCTCTGCCCGACTTCTTCTGCAGCTGCTCGTGGCCAGGCGCCATGTGACTTATTGCACCAGTGCCACCACTCGTGGCATGACGCCACAAGGCTCATCACACTGGTGCCACTGATCACACATGCAATGGCACAATGCACCATGCAGCCTCCTGCCATGAGTGACAGCACTGGCATGACAAACCATGTGGCATCCTGCTGCAAGCGACGCCACCAGTGTGACAAACCACATGGTCTAACCATTTATTTATTTATTTATTTATTTATTTATTTTATTTATTTAATCAAATTTCTATACCGCCCTATTCCCGAAGGACTCAGGGCGGTGAACAGCCAAGATAAAATACAGACAATACAAATATTAAAAATCCCTTAAAATTATTAAATATTTCGGCCGAAACACAGATTAAAACACCCAATTTATAAAATCATGAATTAAAAAATTTAAAATTTAAGAATTTAAAAGAGGGGAGTTAGCGGCCACAGGCAACCGCAGAAGAAGTCAGGCAGAGGCGCAACTGGTGTCAGGGTATGGGAGGCATGTCTGCTGTGGTCCTAAGGTAAGTGGGTAAGACATCTCCCGAAAATAAGACTTGGTGCTTATTTTGAGGAAAACACTGTATAATTTATATAATAAACAAGGAGCGTGGGAGGACCCCTTGGGGGGTAGAGCCAAGGATTTTGTACAGTATCTGCATGACAAAATCACTCAGATTCGGAAAGATCTGGACTCTGACTGGGTAGGTTCAGGGGGGACGACTGGGGCAGGTCTTGAGAATGTTATCTGGGATGAGTTTGATCCTGTGACTCCTGATGATGTGGACAGGATTCTGGGTAGACTGAATGCGACCACATGTTTGTTGGACCCATGTCTCTCCTGGTTAGAGCTGGCTTACCGGGAGGTGACGTGAGGCTGGCTCCAGGGGATTATAAATGCTTCATTGGGTGAGGGTGACTTCCCCGCCGCCTTGAAAGAGGCGGTGGTGAGGCCTCTCCTCAAGAAGCCTTCCCTGGACCCGGCAGTGTTGTCTAATTATCGTCCGGTCTCCAACCTTCGCTTTGTGGCGAAGGTTGTTGAGAGTGTGGTTGCGCAACAGCTTCCCCAGCACCTGGATGAAACGGCGTATCTGGATCCATTCCAGTCGGGCTTCAGGCCTGGGTACAGCACGGAAACGGCATTAGTCACATTGGTGGATGATCTCTGGAGGGCTCGGGACAGGGGTTGCTCCTCTGTCCTGGTCCTATTAGATCTCTCAGCGGCTTTTGATACCATCGACCATGGTATCATGCTGCACCAGTTGGAAGAGTTGGGGGTGGGAGGCACCATGTTGCAGTGGTTCTCCTTTCTCTCCGACCAGTCGCAGTCTGTGTTGGCAGGGGGGCAGAGGTCGACCCCGAGGCGCCTCATATGCGGGTTGCCACAAGGGTCAGTCCTCTCGCCCCTTCTGTTCAACATTTATGTAAAGCCGCTGGGCGAGATCATCTGTGGTTTTGGGGTGAAGTACCACCAGTACGCTGCCGATACTCAGCTGTACATCTCCACTCCGGACCACCCCAACGATGCCCTTGAAGTGATGTCCCAGTGCTGGAGACCGTGCGAATCTGGATGGGAAGGAACAGGCTCAGGCTCAACCCATCCAAGACTGAGTGGCTGTGGTTTCTGACGTCCCGATATAGTCAGTTGACACCATCGCTGACTATTGGGGGCGAATCGCTGGCCCCCATGGAGAGGGCTCGCAACTTGGTCCTCCTGGATTCATGGCTGTCTTTAGAAGAGCACTTAACGGCCGTGACCGGGAGGATTTTCCATCAGGTCCACCTGATTCGCCAGTTGCGTCCCTTTCTGGATCGGGACTCCTTAAACACGGTCACTCATGCCCTCGTCACTTCCCGCCTGGACTACTGTAATGCTCTCTACATGGGGCTCCCCTTGAGGAGCACCCAGAGGCTCCAACTGGTGCAGAGTGCGGCCGCGCGGGTGGCTATGGGAGCGACATGGCGCTCCCATGTAACACCTCTCCTGCGCGAGCTGCACTGGCTCCCAGTGGTCCTCCAGGTGCACTTCAAGGTTTTGGTTACCACCTTTAGAGCGCTCCATGACTTAGGGCCTGGTTATTTACAGGACCGCCTGCTGCTGCAAACGGCCTCCCACCGGCCGGTACGCTCTCACAGAGAGGGACTGTGAGACAATGTCGGCTGATGGCCCTCAGGGGGAGACCCTTCTCTGTGGGGGCACCTACTATCTGGAATGAGCTCCCCACAGAGATATGGAGGATCCCGGATCTACGCACCTTCCGCTGTGCTCTCAAGACCTTTTTATTTCACCAGGCTGGTCTGGCCTCTCCCATTCTCTTTTTAATGTAAATTTTAATGTAAAATTTAATTTGTTCTTAACCTGGGGTTTTAAATTTGTCTTGGGCTAAATTGATTTAATTCGATTTTACTTCTGCTCTTAAATTTTTGTATTCTATGTGTTTTATCTTGTGCCTGTTCATCGCCCTGAGTCCTTTGGGAGTAGGGCGGTATATAAATCAAATAAAATGAAAAAAAATGAAATGAAATAATTGTCAGCATCTGCTTAGGCAAAGGGAACATCAATCTAATCAGAAAGCTAGAATGATGAACATAAAAGTTTTGCTAGTTTCGATAGAAGAAGCTCAATTTTTTGGAGAATGATAAATAAATCACAAAGAAGAGGGAGTCAAGCTATTCTCCAAAACACCTGAGGGTAGGACAAGAAGCAATGGGTGGAAACTAATCAAGGAGAGAAGCAACTTAGAATTCAGGAGAAATTTCCTGACAGAACAATTAATCAGTGGAACAACTTGCCTCCAGAAGTTGTGAATGCTCCAACATGGGAAGTTTTTAAGGAGATGTTGGATAAACATTTGTCTGAAGTGGTGTAGGGTTTCCTGCCTAAGCAAGGGATTGGACTAGAAGACCTCCAAGGTCCCTTCCAACTCTGTTATTCTGTTATATATACTATATATTGTGTGTGTATGCACCCATGTATGTACACACACACACACAAACCTATACATATATATATATGTCTAGCTGCAAAAACCAAGAAAGATACATTAATATACTTCTAAGTAGTTTCCGTCTTCCTCACCTATAGACAGAAATCTTACCAAACTAAAGCAGACTACTTACAGCATTAAACAAGAACTCCTGTAGAGGCGCTGTCTAAACATCTCTGTCTTTTGCTTCTCTGGAATGCACAAGAGATCCTTACAACTGGTCCTCATAGTTGTGGTCATTGCAGTGTCCCCATGATCATGTTCATGCAATTCAGATGCTTGGCAACCAGTTCATAATTAGATGTCGTAGCATCCCATCATCATGTGATTGTTATCTGCATCCTTCGCTGCTGACAAGCAAAGTCAGTGGGGGAAAGTTGGCAGAAAGTTGAATATGCTGATCACATGACGAAAATCTGATCACATAAAGTTGATCTTGCTTTTCATATTTACCATGTTAAATACAAAGCCCCTTCTTAAAAAACAAACAAACACTGAGCCAAAACAGGGACTAATAATTTGTGTTTAAAAATGAAATGAAATGAAATCTCGCAAGAAACTCAGTCCAGGCTACCTGCATATTTTGTTTAGTAACTCATTATTTGGATATATATATTTCATTAAAAAGTAATGTTTCCACCTCTATATCCTAAATTTAAGTAGGGGTATTTTAATAAATAAGACAGGAAATAATCCTTGAAATGAGCTCTTTTGTTACCTGTATTTATTTTACTGGGTAATCAAAACAATTCACTACACACCGATAGGCAAGCTTCTTAAAGGTTTCATTAAAAACTTCATGCTTTGTCTCTTCAATCAGGTCTTGGTGGTTCTTGCCACTTCTTCTTTCCAAATTCACCACATTTATAGTTTTGTTCCAACCATGCAAAAGCACTTGCATCATTACTTTTCATTCAACTCTTGAGCAATAGTATCTATTAAAAATTTGAATGTGTATAGCAGTGGTGGGTTTCAAAATTTTTTACTACCGGTTCTATGGGCATGGCTTGGTGGGCATGGCATGGCTTGGTGGGCATGGCTTGGTGGGCATGGCAGGGGAAGGATACTGTAAAATCTCCATTTCCACCCCACTCCAGTCTGGGACTTGGGAGGCAGAGAATAGATGGGGGTGGGGCCAGTCAGAATTTTTACTACTGGTTCTCCATACTACTCAAAATTTCCGCTACTGATTCTCCAGAACTGGTCAGAACCTGCTGAAACCCACCTCTGGTGTATAGCCTTATTGACTATACACATTGAACTGATTGATTACGATAGACCTATTTGCTATTCAAGTTCTTTTTGATTATTTGTCCAAAATTATAATAGATTTTGCTTGTCCTTGTAAGAAGGACATGGTAGATTCTTCATAATCATCCTTCATAGATGATAAGTGTCCAGGATGTATATTTCTAAATAGTTTGTATTGTGTTTTCTACTGCATTACCTTTTATGAATTATGTCTTTCAATGCCATTGAATACTACTTTCTATATATGGACCTGGAAAGCATTTCCTTTTACATGCCTCTTTTGACCATTTTGTGATCATTATCAATCAGTGCTTATTTTGTTTCTAAATTTTGGGTTCCTCCTTCCATTATCTACAGGTTTGTCCTGAGCTTTACATAGAGATACAACAGCTGTCCAGCCATTCCTTGGTAATTCAGCAATATGTTGCACCTAGATAACAAAAATAATATGTTCAAGTAATACTTTTTAAATATGCACATGGAAGACAAAATGGAAGGAACTGATAGCTTTAGTAAAGAAATGGACAGTCTATGGGAATAATGAATGTATGGGGACTGTGAAACTTTCCCATGGACCCCTGGCCTTATTGATTCTGACCGTTGAAAAATTGTGCCATATAAAAGCAGGAAATAATATATAAATTGATGTTTAAGACCTAAAATAGGATTGCCGTGATTGTATAGTATAAACAAAATGAAAGCTAACTCTTCATTTTAATAAACTATCAAAATTCCACTCTGTCAACTTTTTATCATTAACCTGCCCCTGTGGCCCTCAGATTCTCTAAGGGGTCAGAAAACAAATATTAAAGGCAAACTACCACCAGAAAAATATTACCATCCCCACCAAGGGAATTTTTTTTACTTGGTGCATTCTGCCAGAAGGTTTGTCACTGCAAATTTAAAAAGAAAGACTCAAAACATTTATTTTTGTTGTCTTTATTCTAATAGTAAAATCCTTTGAAATAGCTTAAAACAACAAGGTAAAACACATTTAAAATTATTAAACCAGTTTAAAAATGAAAATTCAGGAAACAACATAGAACATTTTCTAGTTTTATTTTTAGCTTTTTCCTAATCAGGTATTTATTTAACTGCAGTTCAATTTTTAATTGTAGCTTGTGAAATTGTCATTGTGAAATTATTTCTTCTGCTTCAGAAGAATGAAAAGGGAAAACCAAACCAAATCAAAATTTGAAAACCCTTGAAATTTAATAGATCCAATACATTATATGGCTGTATCTCCTGAACATAACCTTCATGTTAACTATCTCAATGGAGCTCACCCTGTCAACAAATTGCTACTTCTTCCCTTACCTAAAATGATGGCAGGTGAATCTGCAAATTCAACATTATGGTCCTTCCTGCTTATGTATTTGTTGACAATAGTAAATATAACTAACTTTTTCCCCATCACAGAGTGCCCCTACAGATGATATAGGTTAAGAGTGATTAAATTTGTCTATTTATCAGGCATCATAAGCCATGCTTTGCATTAATAATAATAAATAATAGCTGCTTGTAAATAATTCATCACTCATTTTCCCAAGAGAAACAGAATGTTTCAAAATAGCTGAAACAAAAGATTAAAAGTAAGATCCACTGAATGGGTTAAATTATAGTATAAAATCAAGAAAGAAACTAAGAGCACAGACAATTGAAGCTCTTGTACATAGTCTGTATTTCTTTTTTATATCTTCTTTTGATAGCATATTATACCGCCAACTTGTCCTTAAGCATTGTGCAATACATATTGAGTACAATGTTATAAAAATAATGGACAAAATAAACACCATTTATCTGTTGTGAAACAGGAGAAAGTGACATGGAGGTATATTATCTACATAATGTTTTGTTTCAGGATAAACCTCAGGCATGAGTTATGAGAATCCTCATGAAAAGTAGGGGGATTGCACAAAGCATGACATAGATTTTGGGCAGTTTCCATTGATTTAACCAGTTTACTCACAAGGACTTCCTCATGGATTTTGCCCATCATCTTTCTCATGTTAGAAACCTGCACCTATGCTAGAGATATAAAAAGCCATTACATAGCAAAAATATGATTAAGTGCTTGCATGTAAAAGTTATACAACAGGAGGAGGAGGAGGAGCAATTTTGTAGTAAAAGTATTAAATAAAATATAAATCTGTCCAGTTGCCAAAAAAGTCAATAACTCAGAATCCATGAATCATGATCTAATCCAGACTTTTGTAAAAAGAACACATATATATATACCCTATATATGAATCGAATTAATCAATATGTTTATGTAGCCAGACAGAGAGACAGAACTTTATTTCAGTCATTGACCAATAAAACTATAATCAATAAAACAAATAGCACAAAACTGTGCCCTAACAGCAATAACTATCAGCAACCATTTGCAATCATTAGCAACTACTTCTATAGAAATAAATCTGGATTACTTAACTGATAGTACAAATAAATGCTATCACTGTACCCTGGAAATTTAAATAAAAGAGGGGTAATCAGCTGGTGGCTGATATTCCTGTAGAACTGGCAATTCAGGAGAAGAAGGGCTGTGGTTTCCATGGTACCCCACTGAACAGTAAGGATTTCATATGGGGTTTTCCTTTATTTCCTGTTGAGGACAGCTGTGTGAAAAAATTTAAATTGAGTTAGAAGTAAGACTCTTCTAAACTATGATATGTTATAAATATAAATAAAGATGAGGCTGGTTTAGACACTAAAATTTGGTCATTTGCAATTGTATTATGAGGGAAAGCAACAATTTCTGTTTGCTCTGGGATCTTGATCTAGCTTGATCTGACTCTAAGATTAAAACGGCATCATTGGAGAAAGCATAAAGGGTCATGTTCCTTTGGATCTCTGTTTCCCAGCAAGATTTGTAGTTGTCTACCAATATTAGATGTCCACGAAGGTTGTGATGTAGTTCAACTGTAGGTAAAAGCATTTTTTCAGAGATTAGATTCAGGAGGTTGATGCCTGCTTCCATTCGAAGTACTGCTTTTGGAAAATTATATTTATGTAATTAACCATTATGTTCATGTCTAGTGAAGGCAATACAATTATCAAATTCTTCTCATCTGTTCCTTATTATCTGGTGCGATAATATATATATCATTGGATATTCCACTTTCCCAGGTCAGTTGTGGGAGGAGTCAACAAGGTTGAGATGGCGACTCTGATCGGATGACTGAAATGCTGTCTCAACATGCATTGAGGCTCGTTAAAAGGGTGGGGAGGTAGGTGCATGATCATGGCTGCAATTTTGACTTTCTGACACATACACCCCCAACATCCCTGGATTTAGTGGCGATGTGGATGCGTTCCTATTGTGTATACAGTTGCTCTTATGCTTGAGTTCAGTGGCAAACTTTATCTGTGATAGTTCCAGTCTTGGAAAACAAAAATAATATTATAATTAATTAAGACAATCCATCATCCCCCTTATCCCCTTATTAAAAAAAGCCATGGTGGTACATTGGTTAGCACACACTATTGTAGACTAAATTCTGTTGACTGCCGATTGAAAGCAGTTAAGCAGTTTGAGTCTCACTGGTTCAAGGTTGAGTCAGCCTTCCATCGTTCTGAGGTTGGTAAAATGAGAACCCAGATTGTTGGGGGCGATATGCTGACTCTGTTAAACTGCTTAGAGAGGGCTGTAAAGCACTATGAAGTGGTATATAAGTCTAAGCACTATTGCTATCCCAGTTCTATGGGCAGTTGAAGTCCTCACTTTTTAAATAAGGACTTGTCTCTTTTATTGCTGGGGGATTTGCTCATTTTATCTCTTTGTGTGGGTGACACAACTGCTATGTCCAGATTTTTCTGTGCTTCAAATGTGCTTTAATGATCAATTTAATTTTTTAATACCTTTATAAGCCATTCCAGGTGATCCATTCATTGAAAAAGAAAACAAAACATTCCTTTAAATAATAAATACTGTTCTGCCACATGATTTGTGGGGGGGAGTAGAAACAGTATATCAGGCCATTTTCTCATGGGCAGCAATACCCCGACAGCAGCAGAATGTAGCCTTAGCATTCCAGCTCAGGAGAAAATTTGTGCGTGTAACTTAACCACCCATTATCTTCTCCAATGATCTCCTTTCAATTACCAGATTCAGCTGAAGAAACCAGGGCATTTTGAATGACACAATCAGAATCTTTTGCAGTGAGGTTTTATTTTATTTTTTTCTTAACCCCAATTTTGGTGTGACATAATATTTTTGTTGGCCGGGGTCCCTGGGCTCAACATACATCATCACTAACTTATTAGGACTTGAAGCAATTAGCCAAAACAAACAGAAGAGACAAGATCTGCATTGAGCCATAGAAATTAGGGGAATGTATAGCCCATGGCAGTCCATTATTCGAGAGCTTCATCAAAGCTCAGGCATTGGAATGGGTTTAAAGAAAGGTGCACATTGTTTTCACACAACATGTATACATTGCTCCATTATTTTCCAAATGATTCAGGTTACAGGGGGAAAAAAATTGTGTCGGCATAATGAGGCAGTCGAAAGAACTTTTCAGTTTTCGTCTCAGGGCTCTATGAAGTTCATTGCATGAGTGGCTAAGGATTAAAAATCCAATTAGATCTTCTCTTGACAAGGGAAGTCAGATGGAGAAGACACACTGAAAGCCCTGTGCAATTAATAAAAATGAATATGCCATCAAGCATGGTAGATAAAAAAAGAAACAAAGGTTGTTGGTCTTCACAATATACTGATTTGGTTTATGCTCTGGGACAAAACTTTTTTGAGATTTAATAATAAGGTTTCTTGTCACCTGGGGCTGACAATCAGTTGTGGAAAAGATTCACACACAGAGACACACACACACACACTTTACTTGAGGTCTTGAAAATATTTGGCCATTCATCCAGGATAATTTGAGGGGCTAAAAGAAGTAGGCTGGGGCATGGTAACTATTTCAAATCCAGTGTAAAATTGCTTGGCCACAAAAATCTGATGGGCTTTAAATAACTATCTGCCCAGGCATTTATTGCATATCTGTGGTAAGAACTTTCGGGCATCTGGTTACAGCCCTATATTTTCTCTATGTTTTCTTCAGACATAGTGTAATATCATAACTCAATTAACCGTTGTTCCTGGCTCACTCTCAAAATATTCTGCTCCCTTTTTGCCTTCCTAATATCTGAACTCAGTTGTCAGAGCTACAAAAGGTTCCATGAGTTTGGGAAGAGAGATCTGGGAAACTTAGCACTGAAAGGAGACGTTCAGGCCATCAATTCAATGCAAGGCTTAAGTTAAAACATCTCCAGGTGATGGATATCCAGTCTCCATTTGAACATCCCCAAGGAAAGGGAACTCATTCCTTTGCTACACAGTTCCATTGTTGGACTGCTTTTACTGTTAGGTAGATTGCTTTTAGAATATAGTTTAAATGCATAATTCTAACTCCTATGCTCAAGATGATAGAAAGCAGGTCTTGATATTGTATTGCATGACATTTTGGGGGAACTTGAAAACTTATTTCCAGCCTCTCCGTTGTATTTTCTCAAGACATAAGCAGTCTCCTCAAATTCTCTTTGTAGGCTTAGTTTCCAGTCTTTGATTCATTATTATTGCTGATATCGCTTGCCAGTTGAGAATCTTTTTTTTAATCTAGTTTTATTTTTTTTAATCTCTGTTTTTAATCCAAAACAGAATACATCACTTCATTGGATCTGCCCAACTAATCATTGTTGGCGTAGTGGAGCTTGATTTGGAAGCTCTTCTTATATTGCTGCAGCATAAAACTGCAATTGCTTTTTTAGCAATTAAATTACACTGGAGAGTCATGTTCACAAAGTAGCCATATTTGCAAATCCTTGTCATGCATACTATTGTTAAGCCAGCTAGTCTCATTTTATAACAATGCATTTTACTTTTCCCCCCTAAATGGAGAACTTTGCATTTTTCCCTATAAAATTACATTCCCCCCCTATTTTCTAACTGTTGTGTTGCAATGATTGTAAACTATTTCTATCTTCCAGATTGTTAGCTATTCCATCCACTTTTCTTTTTTCCTGGCAAATTTAATCAGCGTTTTCTTTGCCATTTCATCCAAGTCATGAAGATGTTGAAGAGTAGTACACTCAGGACCAAACCTGTATGACATTTCCCTTGACACTTCACACCACTGGCAATCACACCTTGAATACAGTTTAAAATAAAGTCTCTCTTTATTCTCTCAAATCTCAGTGGACTGCAGCCTTATGCATGTAATTAATTCTCAACTCACTCACTCACAGAACGTAATCAGACAGTTTAATTTTAACTAAATTCTGTCCACATGTTCAGCAATATTAGAAGACAAAATTGTCACTATGCATATACAAACCTTTGAAAATATATGATGGGACTAAAGTTAATCAGGATTTAACATGTGTCCCATGGATTCCAGTGGATCTTGTCCAACTTTGTATGTTACATGGTACATTTCTTGCAAATGAAAGGTGACAAGTAGGATGAGGATTAGTTGCAATCATAATTTTGACATGGTGAGCATGATCTGTAATAATCAAAAAGAAGCAACTAAGGCCACATATGGTAGATATTACCACATTTCAGCTGCAAATGTTCCTGTAATTCCTGCCATTAAGAGAAGAGGAAGGAAACACAAGCTCGCTCACATATGTTTGGTCTCTTGTGTCTTAAGTCTAGCTCAGAAAAAACACCAACAAATGGCCTGTGCCCTGAAGTGTACCATTTCAAACTGCAAGTGGGGAACTGCATGGTCAAATGCTTGCCATGAAAGAAATTTCCTACACAAATAAAATGATGACACAAGGGGAAAAATAGGCTGCAACTCTTCTTTGTGACATCCAGTTTTCTTTGTTTGGAGATTGTTTTTTCAAAATGTGGAGAAGCTATCAAATATGGAGCTACTCCTTCCTCTCCGTGTGGTGTGTAATATGGCTCAGAAATTCTAGGTGAACCTCATTCATTTGGTGTGGATGTAACCACACATGGCTAAATAAAAAGAGTTTTAATTCAGAACCCAGAAAGTCCTCAAATGTACTGAAGAGAAAGAATAATAAGAAAATAATTATCAGAAACAGAATAGAAATGTAAATATGCAGGTAGGCATACACTAAGCTTAAACCATTACAAAGAGAGGTTAAAAAAATCCCAAACAAATGTAAAATGTAGCATAAAATAGAAAAAAACTGGAAAGATAAAATTTTGCTTAGTACAACAGGGCACCTTCCATTAACAATTTTCTCCTATAGTTCTCTCAGTATGAAGAGGGGCTTTTAAAAAAAACCCTCATTTTACTATTTTACCCAATCTTTGTTTAATTTTAAAATTATTTTAAATGGACCCGGTATGTGTCAATAATCTTTCTTTTTAACTTTATTAAATATATAGCAATCTATCCTAAGCATGTCTTCTTAAAAATCAGTACAAAGGTGTTCAATGGGTCTTGCTGACAAGTATATGCATGTAACACAAACATGCAGCCTTAATTAGTATGTTAAGAAATAGCCGAATTAACCCTATATCATGATCTGAGTCTTTGTGAGCTAAGTAGCTTTTAGTCCAATTACTTGCAAAGAAATAAACTGAAGGACATGCTTAATACTTGTGTCAGAATTAGTGAGACTTAAAAGTGCTTAATGTTGGATTCTTTTCATGACTGGGAAAATATACCATATATCCATAGTCTGAAGTATGTTTGACTCTTTAAGTCTAAGTGCAAACTGTGCTCAGTTTGTTTGAATTTCCCGGGATGGTCCTGAGAGAGAGGAAAAGAGGTTTTGTATCATCCCATATGTATTATTATCAATAGATCATGCCATGTCCTCGTTTGGCCTTCAGCCAATATAATTATTTTCCTTCCCACTGAAAGATCCTTGGTTAATGTTAGAGGC
Organism: Pantherophis guttatus; assembly: GCF_059756535.1. NCBI lineage: Eukaryota > Metazoa > Chordata > Lepidosauria > Squamata > Colubridae > Pantherophis > Pantherophis guttatus. The sequence goes on from NC_142065.1 coordinate 126,445,204, forward strand.
ATGTTGAGTTGGTAGCTTTACAAATCTTCACATTCAATTTAGTCAACACACTTCTAAAAAGAAGAGTGTGTGTGAGTGTAGATGATGGTCACGCAAGACAAATCTGATCCCTTACCCCAAGGGCACAGCTGTTCAATGTTAATACCAGGCTGCATTAACTTTGACAATTTTTACTATGCTTGTCTTTATCAGTGGCAGAATCTGTTTTTTCAAGATGAGATGGTGAAATTGCTAATTTCCATTTTACTTGCCTGTCTCTGGTTCCTTGAAACAATTTGACATATATACATAAAGCTTTGCCATTTTTTAAACCTTCACAAAAAAGCTTTGTGTTTGATTTCTGGTTAAGGTGTTCTTAATTGTATAACTGTTATTGTCATAATGACAATAATTTTATAAGTTAGATCATAATTCCTGGATTCATAAATGTAGTAGTAGTGATGTAGTAACAAGGATTATTTTTACAAGGAATAGTTATTTTTATTTACTATTATTTACAAAAACATAGTTATTTTTATAAGGAATAGTTTTTACAGCTTTTTGAAACTGAGAAAAATTCCTAGTGACTTGAAATACATAGTGAGTACTTGATCAGTATATTTTTGTTGTTGTTGTTAAAGCGTTGATAAATATCACAGGTTTTAATATTATATTAACTCAAATTCTTTTGCTAACCTAATGCATATTTGTGTAGACTTTATTTGATATATACTCATTGTATGCCATATTTCAAGTAATGAATTATAACACACAATTTGGAAAAATGCACTTTGGGGTATATAACTGTATATGTAGAGAAAAATTTGGGAAGTGTAAAATGGTAATAGATAAAGTGGTTATTTAGCTTTGGCTAGAATAATAATTGATAAAAGATATCCATTAAAGATAACTATTGCATATGTGTTAGATCAGCATTCCCTAACCTGCTGTTTTCTGGACATACTGGATGACAGATTTCAAGCTGATTGAAAACTATTGAGATTATTAGTCTAGCACATCTGGCGGGCACCAGGATAGAGAAGGCTCTATTTGATTGTTCAGTCTATATTATTTGTATTACTATTCCTTATCAATCTTACGCAGAGATTAAGACAGGCAATCATTGTAACTGTAAGGCACCCAAGGGTGAACATTGGCAAATAAATAAAAGCATCTCAAAATTCTACACAAATTATCCACCCAATTATTGCCTTATCCTTTCCCTGTGATAGGGGTGCAATAATCATTCCATTTTACCTTCAGAACAATTCTCTGAAAAGTCATAGACCTTTGGGGACTGAAAATCCCCAATGTATTGGATCCCAATACATCTCTGACTGGCATGGTGGGGAAAAGAAATGTAACACTCAACTGATTGCAGTGTGGGATGGTCTGAACTATTTGGAAGGAAAATTTATGTTTCAAACAAAGATCCTTCTATTCCTACCTGATTTAGACCTGGATTTCCAGACTAAATGGTGTTGTTTCTTGTGTTTCTACCTCTGTGTATGTATTTACTATTTAATTTGGTTCTCCCCAACCTGGTGATTTTCATATGCCATGCAGCATAACTTTCTTTTATCCTCAGCCATTATTCATGTTTTTGCCTAAATTTTTAAGCAGATAGTTACACCAGCATTATTTTATATAGCCAACATTGAAATGATACACGTCTTTATTTGGAATTCAATGTTCCTGCTTCTTCTTTGCCACACTATTTGTTTTTCATAGTATCCATCCTGTATTAATTTTTTTTTCAGAGTCACTAAAGTGATTTACAAGCATCTTAGTCATTTCATGTGAACACATTAAGGAATGTGAGGATTTTCTCCTTTTTTTTCCCACAAGAAGTTTCAGTTTGCTCATTCTTTCCCCTTGGTATCTAGTTTCGAGACATGATGTGCTGAATTACCTTTCATATCACTTCAGCAGATACAGTGCATTAACTGAGTCAATTAGACACAATTCTTTTATATATGATGTGCAGCTTTCATTGCTCTATTGTCTATAGCTTGTCTGAGTCTCAAATTAAAGGCAATTGGAGAGGTTGGCCCATAGCTTGAGAGATAGCTCTTAAGGGAAAAGCAAGACTTTACATCTCTTACAGGGAATAAAAGATAGAGAGGCAGCTGTTGCATATATGTTAGCCACTAAATTTAGTTACCTCATTATTCATGTTTCCAAGGGTTGGCTCACAAACATGGCTATTAGTTGTTGGCTATCACATTAAGTGTTGGTTTGCATGTGTGAATGAGCTGGCAGCAGTCTAATCTCACTGAGCTTTTATTTAATGCAACATCCATTTCTAAAGCAAAACACTTGTTAATGGAGACAGATCACCCACTTGGCTGACAATCATTAAGGAATAGATTCATACATACATGTTCTTCATTTTATGATTGCTTGCAGTTATGGTCTTTTTGTTGATTAAATGTCCTAGCAATATTTTATTTCACTGGTATTCCCAGAAGTCTGGGAATTTCCCAGAAGTATTCCCAGAAGTCTGGGAATTTGGATGAAATTTCAAAAGATTGACAAGATGTTAGATTTAGTTCTTGGCACTTACCTTAATAATATCTTGAGCTAACTAAGCAATGTTCTTTTAACTTTCTATTCCCCTGCATTTTACAGGCACTACTATATTTCTTGGATCTCCTATAGTGGACCTTAAGCATACTAGTCTTCCAAGGTTTCAGAGATGTCTGACAGAAGTATTAAAAGAAAGAAACTGCAACCATTAGCAGCTGAATCTTAGCCCTGGTAACTGAAGAGGAACTCTGTCCATACTGGTCAGCAACTGGCCCTCTTCTTTTCAAACATAACTTGGTATTTAGCAGTTAATGCAGCAATAATTAGAGTAGACTTAACTTACATGGGAGTTAAGCTGTTTGGTCTGCCATACATAATACAAGATACATATATTTTACAAGCAAATTCTGAAAAATTCATGTTGGGTACAAAAATATTGTTGGTGGAAGGTCCCCCCATTCATACTGAAAATCATAATAAAAACATGTAATTATGAAAACCAACAGTTGTACATCCATTGCTTTTGAGATGGATGGTCATTACCTACTTTTAATACTCTGCTTACTGAGTTCATTTATCTTGTTTTTTATTTTGTTTCCAATTGTAAAATCTTTGAGGCTCATAGCAGTTGATACTATTAGGTGAGAAAATATTAAGTATTTACAAACTGGGAATTTTTCCAGAAAAGTCCAATAAGATAATCTAGTTCAAAGTTCAGCATAGTACCAACTGATCCTACTTTCCCTTCTGGTTTTAATATAATAAATCTTATATTCAATCCACAATAGGCTAATCCATGCTTATTCACAATGGAATGGCTCTTTTCTTGTAATTTCTTTCCATAATTCTGTCATAATATTTGCATAAATGAGACAAGTGGCTAACTTAAAGAAGATCTCTGCTCTGCATAAGCCACACAGTTACAAATCAAGGATATTATGACATATAATAGGTTATGGTATAAACTGACATCTGGAAACTTTCATTCACTTCAAATATGTTTTGTTTCTTTCATCAATAACCAGCGCCTATTCCCAAGGTCTCTTGCTAAGAAATAGCCATGATTCCCAGGAGTTTCCATTAGGAGCTGTCCTGGGTCCTGCTCAATGAGACACAAGATTGGCTGTTACGCAAAAGAACCATGCTGCTTTTTGTTACTAGACCTTCTTCAGTGATCAGTCTCTTCCAGGTTTTATTTCACACTATTTCAATCTATGGCTTTAAAAAAAAACACCTCAGGGCTATAAAAAAGACTTGGACTTTTGGATAAAATATCTTTCAATTTACTCCAATGAATAAATAATAAAATACATTAAGCAATCCATATAGCAAATATTTGCACATTCCAATCTTTTGTTATGCTTTGAAATTCTATGTTATCATTCATAAAATAATTAAGAAAGAACAAATTTGGGGGCAGAAATCCTTTTATTTATATATCATATTCCCCTTAAAACCAACTGATCTATCAGGCATATTCCCAGCTCCATATTTTTGTCATATATTTCAATGGCACATGGGTAAAATTACTTTGATTGATACACAATTTAAAAAGTCTTATATTTTACAAGGAAAAATGATCTATTCAGGCAAAGAGCCATTGTCATAAGCAAGCCCATGTTTCCTGGTCAAAGATGAATTACAGATCCAAAGGTTTATTTCCTTTTCACAATACAAGAGAAAAGAATATTTGACAGGTTTCTAGGACTTCAGAAGTCTGCTGACAACCGAAAAAAATAAAATAAAAAAATATGACAGCTCTTAGATCCCAACGTAATTCAACAGGCTGCTGTGCAAAAATCAAAGGCAGTATTCAAAAGGAAAACTCTTTTCTCGTCCATTTTGTATGGGAACTATGTGTGATATAATGGATTAATTTGCAGGAGGTATGTTTGATCAATAGTATTCATTTTATTACTTGTGGGTTTCTTTTTCTGCTTTGTCAAAAAAAAAAGAATGCAGAACTTTATTTTTAAAACTACATTTTGAAAGGCTTAAAATCCAGGTAAGCTTGCAATCCATTATAGATAATATCTTGGTCACCAACAGAGGGTTCAGAGATAGGGTCTCCAAGGGTGAGTGAGGTACAAAATCAGAAGGTACAGTCCAACTTTGGAACTCCCTTATAAAATTAAAACAAAACACCGTCTACAGTTCTTCTTTCTTCTATATTAGAGCTCCAAAATTTGGAAAGGGAACAGGGAGAGAAGAACAATGTCCTTTGTTAAATGTTTGCTGGTGTTGGTTTGGAGCTTTAAGATTTATATCTTTTGAGACTCAGATATGGAGAGAAATTGTTTAGATCTGTGGTAAAAGATATTTCTGTCTTGGCAAGGACGCTAACCCAAACTCAAACCCTCTTGCACCATTGTGCAAGTTTAAAGCTGACAGTGTTTTAGATAACTCAAAGGCTCTTGGATTAGTACAGGTAGGATTGCCTCATAAAAACTATTCTATGACAAAAAAATAGATTGGTTGAATCAGGATTTTAATTTTAAACACACACACACACAAAAAAAACACAAACATGCTTTGTTTAATCATTTAGACACTTGCTGCAGCAGTACTATTGGATTTTCAATAGAAAAAAAATGAATATTTGCATAGCTGCATCATGTACAGATCCAGTTTGATATAGTGATGTAAGTCAAAAGATATAATTAGTTCTAGTCCTGCTTAGGTACAAAGGTAGCCTGGTGACTTTGAGCCACTCACTCTCTCCCAGCCCTAGAAAGAAGACAATGGTCTTTTCCAAAAATGTTGTTCAGAAAACTGCAGGGACGGTAGTCATCCATAGTTAGTAATCACACACACACACACACACACACACACACACACACACTTAAAAATCTGAACAACTCATGAATGCTTAAGAAATTTTATTTTTGTGAACTGTTAAAAACTAACTTGACATAATATATGACTCCAAACTTAGTTATTCGTCTTTTTTCTCTTAAATGATTTGATGCAGTTTTTTGCTCAGAAAAATGAGAAAATATAATAAATATAAAGTTTGAGTGGCATTTTTATAAGTCATTCCATGCAATACATTTGGAAATATCATTTTGGATTTTTAAAAAGAATCCAAATATTATGAAAATAGGGTAGCATGAGTTTTTGAGGAAACTCATATAAAAATTGCATGGACTTGAAATAGACTGGCCTATCCTTTCCCACACAAGACCTATAAAAAACCAATTAAGTAAGTTAGATAAATGGGATATAGAATATTGATATAGTGTCATTAGTAACTGAGCAATCCGCTAATGAAATGACAGAAATGTAAATCAAGCCACAACAGAATACATTAAAAAATTTTTTTAAAAAAAACCTCCTCTCTAACTAAAATTGATATAGTAAATGAATGATAACCGACACTTGTCTTCTCAGGAGTCTGATATATTTACAAAAAGTAGAAATATATCACTTGCTTTTGTCACTGTTGAATAGTGGGTAGAATGTTATACTTGGACTGGGGTTCAAACCCCATTCAGCTATGATACTCAGTGCCTTTGGGCTAATTCCTCTAGGCCTGTCTAGCTTCCTCAGGGTCTGTCTGGCTTCCTAAAATATAGTGTGACTGCTCCATCTATGCTGGTCTTTGGAGGAGATTAAAAATACCTGTTACAAATGACTCTGTTAAATCATGCTATAATTAAAGTAATTAATATGTTGGTGCAAAGCAGACACAATCATCCTCAATCAGCAGCTTCACTTTAAGACAAAGTGTGCCTAGGCAGAAGATCACTTTTACACGGCAAAAAAGAAGTGGCTGCAGATTACTTCCAATCTGGGAAGGAAATATGCCATTTTGGGAAGATTTCATTACTTGTGGATTATCACTAAAAAAAAAACCAAACAATTTCAGGGCTTTCAGAGCTACCTGGAACTAAGGAGAAATTTCCCGACATTAACCAATGGGAAATTATTTTCTAAAAAAGAATGTGTCATCTATGTAAGATTTTTCCAATGGGTATTGTGATTTTTTAATGAATTGGAGGCATATAAATAAGTCTGAAAAAAATAACTAGACCTATCTAAAAACCCAGAAGATGACTATTTGATGTAATAGTCAGAATCTTTGTAGCTAAATTTCTTCCTTATTAGTATTGGTAAACAGTACTATTTAAAATGGATGAAACTTGCATTAATATACTGTAGCTGATAAAATGTGCTTTTAAATAATTGTAACTTCATGTGAAGGTTTCTCAAAATATCTATTTTACATGAGGTACAAGCCTCAACTGACATTGCTCAAACATCGCTTTCTTATTAGCTAACAAGAACAATTAGGAAATGTTTCCAGTAACTTTAATCTCTCTGCCTGAATACACACTGTTCATTTTTTCTATGTCAACAAATGCTGATACTTAAAAACAGATTTCCATAAACTAATTTACCTATTTTTCTATCCAAAAGACATGACTTCCCTGACTGTTAATTCTATTTGACAGTGAATGACTGGGTTGCTTAGCCCTGGCAAAACATGGCATTGTTGTGAAGTGATTTCTAATGAACTCTACTTAGGAAAGGACCATAATACTGATAAATTTTGACAACAACAAAAATACATTATTAATGAAATAAAAACATTGGCAGCCTCTGAGAAATAAGCTGATTCCAAAAGAATTCTTAGAAACCACTGGTCTCTCAATCTAGATATTTACATGAAAAAATCATGACAAAGAAAAAAGCTTTACAGTCCTTTTTTTCAAGAATAAGGTTGCTGAACATGTTTAAGTATGGAGAGACAGTTTTGTATTGTTATTTTTTTAAAAAAAATAAGCGCTCCACTGTTGGCCTTTGTTAACCAATAGACAAAGTTTTTATGTAAGTATTCATTTACTAGAATATTTGTCTATGGTATTTGGGAAAAGTTTATAAGAAAAGGTTGTGAAGAATCCACTTTTTCACAACAGTAGTTTCACACTTTTTCTGAATTCTCTAAAAATTAAAAATGTTACTTATATTCATAGTACTATATAAGAAGTTTATAGATTCAATAATTTATAGATTTCAAAATATATGGGTTGCAATTTTGTCCACAGATGTATTTACGATAGGTATATCCAGAAACTTTAAACTGGCTAGTTACTGAGAATTAAATGCAAATTATCTAAGCCAGCGGTGTCAGACTTGTGGCATCACGTTGCCATCACGTGACGTACTGTGACTTTTTTCCCCTTCGCTAAACCAAGGGTCGGCATGGCCAGCATGTGATGGCCTGTGGGCCATGGGCCTGTGGGCTGTGGGTTCGACACCCCTGATCTAGGCCTATAAGTAAAGCCAGAAAATGAAGCCTTGAAAGGCTGCAAGCCTTGTTTGACAGTACAAACAATTTCATGTACAATAATTCCTAAAATAAATGAAAGTGATGGAAACATTTTTTAAAAGGCCTAAATTGAATCTAATGACAAAGCTTCTGTGGCTGTTTAAGGTGGAATAAGAAATCTTATTGGAAGGACTTACCTGATCCTTCTTGATTTGTTGCATAAGAGGTTTATAGATTAATGCTACTCAGTGAGACTTATTAATCATGCCCAGCTTAAACTGTATTGATTTAATAGGTGTATTTTGGAAGCTGAAGTCCACACATATTAAAGTTGTTGAGGCTGAGAAACATTAAGTTATATGGCGGGGGGGGAATCAAATATAATCAATGGAACAAAACCAATGGTTTCAGACATTAAAAATACTAAATAGATTTCTTAACTTAGAATAGATTAATTCAATGGTGGACTTCTCAAAAATATTTTTAAAAATTGATGTTATTCCTCTCCTGAACTTTAGTGAATATTTGTTGTACGTTTTGTCTTAAATCTAAAATTTGTAACATGACTGAATTCTCATTCTGTTGTATAGACATGCATAAGCACAGGTGCTATACATACAACAATTTCCCCACATTTTATTCTAGTAAATATGCAAAAATATCTCCAGACCCATTCATAATTAATGGGATAACAGAATTAATGGAGAACACAAAAGTAAAACTATAAGTTGCAGTCACATGATTTCTCGCTTAAAGACTGCCTGTTTGCTTAACAACAAAACAGGAAGTAAATCTTTTCTGTTGACGTGATTTTTTTGTTTAGGAACTGTGGCTTTTATAACAGAGTTACCAGTCCCAATAATGGTCACTAAGTGAGGACTACTGATATAACATGCAATATTAATTGAAGGTTTTTATGCATTTTATTTAAATAATTCATTTAAAATTTGAGAGGCATACCTAGGAATACATATTTATTTGTTTATAAAATTTTAAGGCTGCCCAACTCAACTTAGTAACTCTGGGTGGATTAACAATAGCTAAAACAATAATATACAGCAAAATAGAATAGACATAATACAATACAATGTGACTGAGGCCCCAAATAAATTTCCCATAGCGTATTATAAAAAATATATAGTGGGCTCCACTAACAGCCAGTCCCATTGACTGAAGACAGGCTATGCATTCATACTAACATGGACTGGATTCAGGCCAAACTATATTAGAAGATGGCATTTCAGCTAATGTAGCATTTATGACTAATTAGCTGAGATTCTTTTACACAATAATTTAAAGAGCAAAAGTATTACAGTATTACAAAATTCAACTGGTTAAGTTTACCTGGTTTCATATATTCCACCCTGCCCTTTCTTGCTCCCTAAAGTAAATTTTGTTCTCTATTTCTGCACTGGGGCTTAGTAGAAGGAATAATTGGCTCTCAGAGTCAATAGTGTGGTTTACAGCTTGTCTCTGATTTCTGTGAGGTGGTTTATGCCAGAGTAAGTTAATACATTTGGATCCTGGCCCTTGTTCATGCTTGTTTATTGGCAGAAAAGTTACAACATAATTTTAGAAACCATTCAACTACATCCAAACCATATTTTAAAAAATGTCAAACAGTACAACATTTTCCGTAGCTCCCAGGAATGCCCTGTGGTAGAACATGAAAAATCAAGTATTTTCATTTGCAGATAAGGTTACAGTGTGCCTATCTTCCAATGTACATGGATGGAGAACAAATTAGCTCTTGCCAGTTGTGGCTGGCAGGCAAAAGTTCAAAGTTTAGTAAGTTCAAGACAGGCTGTTCATTTGGCACAAGGATAAAAGTTGGAAAAGGTTTAGTTTGGAAATGCAAAGAGTGTAGCTTCCAATTCAGCTTCAGCCGTAATAAAAAATAAAGAGATGGATGCCACTTGAACCTTTGTTGCAATCAAAGAAAGCAAAATGTTTAAAAGTGCAACAAATCACAATCTCTGGAAAATATAGTATAAAGGAGGATCAGGAAAAGATGAGACCATATCACCAACATATACTTAACCAATGGGAACTAAAGAACATGTTTTAACAGAAATCATAGTAAATAGATGTTTTTGGAATTGGTAGTAAGTGTTGGAGAAACAATTTATAATTCCCATTCTTTAACCTGTATCTTCTACTTTCTTCTTCAGCAGCAGAACATTATTGAGGCTTGTTAAAACTTTGAAGAATTTTATGAGAAGGGACAAAGAAAAAAAATGAAAAGGAAGCATTATTTGAAGAGACTAAAGATCAAAATTGTTAAAAGTAAAAGGAGGTAATATAAATGCTACAATTATAATAATGTAATTGATCAAGGTTAAAATAGGTACAGTATGTTATTCTCTCTGCTAACAACTTTTACTGAGATCAGGACTGAAATTATGAGGTTTGATGGATCTGTTGTATATAGATAAGAGATGGTATATGGAAAGAAGACATTTGATGTATTTTAAAAGATGGTGATAAGTTATTAAAATTGTTTATTTATTGTGATGCAGGGAAAAGTCACTTCATTATATATGTTTCTTTTTCTTTACTGTATTCTTATTTTTACTTTCTTTTTTATTTTCCTTTCCATTTGTTTTTTTTTCTTTTGTGCATGTTCTATTTTGTCTTTATTTTTAGTTTGAATTAGGATCTTTAATAAAATTACTGTGAAAGAGGATGAATTATAGGTGGCAACTAAAGTAACCAGGTTCAAGTTCCAAATACCCTGGTTGCAAAGCTCTTCTGTGCCATTCAATGTGCTGATTGAATTGTGTGCCATAAATCTCAAAAAACAGGAGCCCTGATGGCAGTGGTTAGAATGCAATATTGCAGGCTAACTGTGCACATAGTGTGTAGTTCAATCCTGACTGGCTCCAGATTGACTAAGCCTTCCATCCTTCCAAGATCAGTAAAATGAGGCTCCAGATTGTTGGGGTCAATATGCTGAAATTGTAAACCACCCAGAGAGTGCTGTAAAGCAACATGGGGTGGTATCAGTGGTGGGTTTCAAAAATTTTTACTACTGGTTCTGTGGGTGTGGCTTGGTGGGCATGGCATAGCTTGGTGGGTGTGGCAGGGGAAAGATACTGCAAAATCCCCATTCCCTCCTGATCAGCTGGGTCTCAGGAGGCAGAGAATAGATGGGGGCGGGGCCAGTCAGAGGTGGTATTTACCGGTTCTCCGAACTACTCAGAATTTCCGCTACCGGTTCTCCATAACTGGTCAGAACCTGCTGAAACCCACCTCTGGGTGGTATGTAAGTCTAAATGCTGTTGCTATTGCTGGAAAACACCACAGCCAATACCTGAAATTAGACTCAACAGGGTCCTGTCATACAGTCAATGACTCTTGAAAATATTACTAATTTAAACAGCATATTCATGCAATCATAGATATTTCCATATTCAACAGATGCACCCATTTAAAAAGGATTCTGTCTTTTAATATCTAATCTTCCATTGTTGTTTAAAGTTATTGCTTGCATCCCACATTAGTTTCAGTATGATTACACTTTAAGAAGACTGTTGAGGATTGAATTCTTTATTCCTGAAGTGAAATTTTGGAACTGAGGACTATAAAATGCAACTTTCAGTCTGACTTTGCTAAGAGCCTTTTTGTAATTTACCAGATGTCTTGTTGTTCTTTAGGGGTTAGAGGGGCAAGAACTGTTTCAGTAGAAAAGCCAAATATTCTGCATTCTGGCCAGTTTTTAGACACCTCTTTTAAAGGAATCAAGATAAAATGCGGTTGGCTATTTTTTGAAGCAGAGGAAATTATTGAACTCTGCAGTATTTTATATACACAACTGTGTGATGAATTAATGCATTCAAAATATGAATGGACACTGTGTATTGCAGGCATGTCAAACTCAAGACCCACGGGCCAGATCCGGCCCATGGGGTGCTTAAATCTGGCCCATGGGGCCAGCCTGGAAATAGCAAAGGACCAGCCAGGGGTGCCTCTGGCAGCCAAAATGGGGCATGGGGGGGGGGGCATGTGTGCCCCCCCATTGTCAGCCTGGACGGCCTCCTACAGCAGCCTGGCAGCCAAAACGGGGTGTGGGGGCTGCACATGGCCCCCCTGCACCCCGTTTTGGCCAGCAGAGTGCTGCAGACCTTCTGTCCTCTCTCTCTCCCCACCTGGCAAGCCCCTGGAGGAGAACTACAATGCTTTATCTGGCCCTCGAAGAAATCAAGTTTGACACCCCTGGTGTATTGTTAAAACTAAAGTGCACCATCATTATGTAAGTACAAATATGCAACATTTAATCTTCTTTGGTTCTTGCATTGAGAACTGTGTCAGGGTCTATCAAGATTTTACTGGAATTCAATCTACATATCCTAGTATTAATTTTTGTTCACATCTGTGTATTTGTAAAATCAGATGTAGGAAGCCAAAATCTTTTTAATCATGTTTATAGGTAGCTGTGTTGAACATGTTAGATGCTGATACTATCAATAAAGACTTTTATTTTTATGTGGAAAAAATACCTTTCTAAGATTTTTAGTACGTATTTCTTCTTGAAAATTTATAATCATTAAAATGCTCCAGGCTTGATAGTTTTAATAGTAACTAACAAAAATAAAAAAGATTTGTAGTACTTCAAAGACCAATAGCATGAGCTACATTGTGTCAGATGCATAAATAGTAATCTTATTCTACAACTATATGCTGCTATTAGTGTTACTGTTTAGTTGTTCATCGCTTCTGACACATAATGACCAAATTTACTTCTTACTGCTCTCATTAATTAGTTTTTGAGTTCTTCTAAGCTTACAGATCCAGTTTGGCCTGGTGGTTAAGCCATCAGCTAGAAAGCAGGAGACCATGAGTTCTAGTTCTGTCTTAGTCATGAAGGCCAGCTGGGTGACCTTGAACCAGTTATTCTCTCTCAGCGCAACCCACCTCACATGGTTATTATTGTGGGGAAAAAAGGAAGAGAAAGGGGTGTTGGATATGTTCTCCACCTTGAGTTATTTGTAAAAATAATAAAGGCAAGATATTAAACAAACAAACAAACAAATATTATGTCACAGTATCTAGTATACTGTGATATTTAGAAATCCTGTCCTTGATCAACTTTGTTTTTAACTGCCTATGACTTCTCCATGTTGTACATGTTTTTTTCCTCTAAAACTTTAAAAAAATAGGTAAAAAGATCAGTTGCTTTGAAATATTAGCCAAATAAAGGAGTTAACAATTGCTTTTGCTTATGATATGCTTTATGATAAACTCCCTAGGGTTACGACTGAGGTTATAAGATAGACAAATTTCTGTCTTTCAAAGACAGCAAGATGATTTAACAAATGTCTTTGCGACTTGTTTTGTCTATTGATATTGATGGCTTGTTCATAGTTTTGGTTTGTGAGCATGACCCACTAGAATGATGACCCTTTACTGACTCATCATTGTTAAGCCTTAAAGTGGTCTTATTACATAATGGCAATGTACACTGTACAGTACCTGATGGCTATGCTGCACACATGGAAATGTTGTTGAACTACATTCAGTACACCCAATACAACTAGAATATCTGTAGAGATCTAAAAGTAGTGGCTCTGCTGCTTGGAATGCAGCTCTGCTATATCAAATACTTGGTTGTTACATATGTGAATGGGACAACCACAAGAGAGAGTTGCATTATATTAAAAAGAAATGGCCACTCTGAAAGAATTGGTTCCAGGACAGAAAAATGTGGCACCACTTGTTAACCTCACAAAGATATTTTTCTTCTGCTTCAGATACTACTCAGACTGGTGAAAAAATTTGTGAAAGCGATATACAAGGAAGGTGAAGGTTCTAGTTATTTGAGACAGATATCTCTAAGAATAACTGATGCCAAGTTTAAAGAAGGCATTTTTGTTGGTCCACAGATCAAATACACCAGCAATGACAAATGGTTTCAAGATCTGTTAGTGGAGCCAGAGAAAATCGTCTGGAAAGCATTCAAGGATGCTCTTTTCAGCACCAAACTATATTCAGCTGATTGACAAATGTCTTTCAGCATACAAAACCATGAAGTACAATATGTCACTTGAAGATTCACTTTCTGCATTTATACTTGGACTTCTTTCCCAAAACTCTAGGTGCCATCAGTGATGAACATGATTTCAGAACAACTGGAATCCATCAATACTTGCTAAGTATTATTGGACACTGCAGTGAGATGCAGCAGACACTGGGTACAAATGAAAATCAACAGCAAAACAATTTAGCCCTGTTGAACTCATGTAGCATGTTGGAAACATTATGCAATTAAATATATTATAGACTTTGAAAGTTTATTTCATATTTCTCAAGATTCCTGCTTACAGTCATTCTGAAATTATATTTGTATTCTGTTTGGAAGGGGCTTATCATAACCAAACATTTTTCAGGAAGCAAAGCTTTTGGGGAAAAAATTATGTCCAGTGTTATCCATCCCTATCCTATTACCCATACAGGTATAGTATCATAATGCCCATTGAATTAACCTGCTACATGAATTTGAATGGTGAAATGCCCTGATAGAATTGTTCTCCATAGCCCCCTTCCTATAGATCTGGATTTTTTTTTTTCTAGATGTAATTGTTATGAATCACTAATTGCTGGAGCTGGCCTTATGCTTTTTAAAAAGCTGACTAGAACATACAAATAAAAGACACTTTTTAATTAAGATAATATGCTATCAGGGATAGTATATTCCACTCCTCATAATCAGATTTTACTGCATTCAAAGAGCTTGGTGAAAAGATGAAGTCAAGAGTTAGTCTTAAGATCCTGCTACATATGACATTCTATTCAGAGGGGAAAATCTCAGTTGCAAACATCCCTGAAGGAAATCAAAAGGCAGACATATATCTGGAAAGCAAGGGCCCTCTCTCTTCCTCTCATCCTGAAAAGGCCAAATTATTCTAGGGGAGAAGTCCTGATCCTGCCAACTCTTGAAGTCAGACATGCAGATTTGTTTTGCTCCAGCAACCTCAGCAATCACCAGTCTCTTGGACTTCAAATGGCATGCATTCTGACATATCCTTAGCAAGAGACATGCCTTCTATCAGAGAGCTGATTGCCTCAATCTCTTCCCCAACTTTCATCTGGGATGCCACTTTCTCCTGCACATTCTGAAGAAATATTAACTTTTCTTCAACAGACAACTTACCAGAGACAGGCGTGATATCAGATAATGTAAATGAAGATGAATTTCAGAAAGATGAGAGCCCCCTGGGACTTGTTTTGCTTTGAATTGACCATACATATGTTGGGGTGAAAGAAATCCTATCTCAATGCTTCTGTCATGGTATATTTGTGGCTCCATGGTATATAATCATATCCATGGCCAACTGAATGAAGAGATTCCATTAAAGCCTTCATGGAAAAGCATACAAGGCACTTTACTTTAGCTTTACAGTTTGAATGACAAATATATGGGCTTATATTCTGATGATAGCTCAGCCATCTGTTTTGCTCCTCTCCTTTTTCGTTTATCTCCTCTGTATTTTTTTAATGATGCACATATAATTATTAATATACATTTTGCACTGCTACTGAACTTTGTCTTCCAAAAAATACAGTATAGAAATAATCACTTTTCACTTCAGAAGAAAATGTGCTGGTAATGGCACAAATGTTTCCCATGATTTTCTACTGCTAGCTGTGACTTGGTTTAAACAAGATTATGGTGCAAATTTATTTATTTATTTATTTATTGGTTCGATTTATATGCCGCCCTTCTCCAGAGACTCAGGGCGGCTTACAATGCGTTAAGCAATAGCCTTCATACTTTTAGTATATACCTGCTTAGTAGGGCTTTTGGGGCCCCCAAGCGGTGTTCTTTTTTATATAAAGTCAGTTTATTGCCCCCACAATCCTGGTCCTCATTTTACCTACCTCGAAAGGATGAAAGGCTGAGTCAACCTTGAGCCTGGTGAGATTTGAATTTGCAGTAATTGCAGGCAGCTGGTGTTACTTAACATCACTTTAGTCTGCTGCGCCACCAGCACAGACTGGTGCTTTGGCGGGGAAAGAGGTATAAAACATTTTTTTTAAATGTAGGGGCCAAAAAATACACTGAGAAAATTTTTTGTGTGCTTCTGAAGGT
Organism: Pantherophis guttatus; assembly: GCF_059756535.1. NCBI lineage: Eukaryota > Metazoa > Chordata > Lepidosauria > Squamata > Colubridae > Pantherophis > Pantherophis guttatus. The sequence continues at coordinate 126,461,073 of NC_142065.1, forward strand.
GCTCCTATTGCTCAAAATTGCTGATTTATTGCAGGTAGAAAAATTCTTGGGTACCACTAGTGCTGTCTGTGGAAATATTATTTTTCATCCTGTGAACTTCTGCATCAAGAGGTAAACACTTGTCAGCGCTGTCTTCATTCCTCTCATTGTGACTGAAGAAGCTGGCTCTCCACTACTCCCCCACCCTTCCTCACATGCCAGGCTGTGGTTTGCAAACAGAGTCAATCGGAGTGACGTAAAGGATCAGCAGGTCAGGTCTGTTCTCCACTGGGGATCAGTTTGCATTCCCAATAGGATGCAGCGTGGCAAAGTTCATATACACAAACTGCTCAGAATACATCTTACGCCCAAATCTCCAAAAGCTTTTCCTCTAAGGAATCTAACCTTTTGAAAGGCTGCCCTTGGAATGTGCAACTGTTCAAATGAGTGGGAAGAATGAAATTATATCAGCATTCAGCATTGTTCACAGGTCCATGTACAAGAGTTGGGATCATTTCAGTTCTGTATATCAAAAGAGGGGCTTTGGTTGACTCAGAGAAAAGGCAAATGCCACACTCCATTAATGGGTTAATGATTTTAGCATGCTAGGATTTTCTTCTTTTTCTTTTTTTCTTTTTGGAAAAGGCTTATTTAAATGTTTATCAGTTGTGCAAAGTGGAGCAGCACTAGAGAGACGCCAGGGAAAACCGATCATTGCCTATGCATGGCAGCGTTGTATGAAGATTAAAATAACATTGAGTATATTCTGTAAATGAAGGAGAGAACTAAAAAAAAGCCTCCAGAGTCCATTATAAATTTTAATAATACATCAAGGTAATGTAACTGAATAACCGATCTCTGAGGGAAGAAACACAACATTTGGCTAATATTACAATTTAAATTATGAAAACAAAAAGTGCTTTTAGTTAATCTTGTCTTTCTGCTTTTATTCTTCAGGCTTTTTAATTTTTTTTTATTTTTCCCTGAATCCAAAACACCATGTAAACAAATAAAAGTATGGAGGAAAAATAAACAGTTTGGCATCTCAGTAGATTAATTAATGCGCTTCAGCCTTGGCACCAGTAGGCGAAAATTATGTGCATAAATAATATCACTAATTAAAAAGATGCAGATTAACATGCAAATAATGTTAATGAGGATCTGCAATTCCAGAGTGGATTCGCATAACATCAACAATTTAATGGGTTGGAAGGCTTGTGTTTGCATTACATTAATAAATTTCAAAGACCTTGCATAAAAAAGTTCTGTCAGAGCCTCTGTAGCCCACTTGTGAGTTGTAAATTCTGTGGGCAGTTGCAAACACTCACCGGCAGATGCCCAAGTCATTATCTCAAAGGCTGCTGAGAAGGTGCTGGGTGCCAGTGTCACCAGCTGTTAGGAACCGGGCAATGGGCAGTCAACCCTGCCAATTATTTGTATTATTTGGAGAGGCTTGATATTTATTTAAAATAATTAATATTTAGTGCTCTGCATCTTGATCTGAGTGGGGAGCATTTTAAACAAGTAAAGTTGCTTTTTTTTGTTGCTGTTCTTTTTCAACATCTCTTCTTAGCCTTTGATGTGTCATGGTTGGGTGAATGCATAATGGAATTGATTAAGCAGACATAATTTCTAACCATAGGCAAAACAATATAAAATGTCTTTCATGATGTAATCTAATGTTGAAATAAAATATGGCTGCATTAAAAACCCAAATTAGTCATAATAACCTGCATTTTATTTTCTGGGTTTTCTTTTTATTACATGTATGAAAAAAAGCCTGCTATTCTTATAATCAGAAGAAACTTCTCAGAGGAGAAAGGGCAAATGTTGAACAAAATTAAGCCCATTTCCCACTCTGGCCCCCAGAATGCCAGGTGGTTCTATTAAAAATATGGAATAGGTTTTGATATAGCCAGCTCCATTAAAATTTAAAATATTGCTTTTCTAAACATATTGTCTCTGAAATTAACTCTGTTGAATGCAAAGATTACTTCCAGGCAAAAAGTTAGAAGACAGAAACTCTAGGCAGTTTCTTTTATAAACCCCACTACTGTTATTACTTCACTATGGGTACATAATAGTGACCATATCTGATATTTTGAAAACATGCCATGAAAGAAAATGGCTGCCTTGTTGAGACTTGCACATTGATAAAATGGCTGCCATGATAGGTATTGCCAGGCCCAAATCAAGTTTATCAGAGGCCAAAATGGTGAATTATTCTTGTTACTTTTAACTCATGAGAGTATCTCCATCACTGTTAATCCTCAGTTTATCATTATCTCTTTTTTACTGGTGTGTGAGAGCATTTATAAATAAAATGCTGATACAGCAATGAAATTTAGGCTGCCAACATACAAATGCCCACTAGAGTCTGCATCTGTATTTTGAATCTCTGTTGCCATTTAATGGTTCTCCAGAGTTTTGCAGCTCGGATTGGCCAACTTTAACAACAAACTGCTCAACATTTTTATTTTCTAAGTTTAATCTGGAAAATACAATAGATAAATATGGAGGAAGGTTCTTTACTTTGAGTTATGGTGGTTTCCTTTTTAATTTTAATTTTGGTTATGATTTTTCACCATAACCAAAATAATTTATTCTCCTCTCTGATGGCTTTTCTGCCTGCAATAGATAACTGTTAGCATTTTCAAAGGAAGAAGAACCATAAAGGATAGGTACATTCTAAAGGAGCAACTTAGTGAGAAGGATTAATACAGAATGAAAAGAAAGTAAGGAGAGGATAAATATCTCTTTCCACTGGACAGGCATATGTTAATAGGATCCATGTAGAACTAAAAGCTGAAGCCAAAGGGACAAATGGCAATTGGAAGGAAAGATGTGTCCCAAAGTTGGCACTTCAGATCAACAAGGATATGCTTTGGAAGTGAGCCTTCACCACAGAAATATGTGGGTATTGATCACAAGGCCTGTGTATTTTAATTGTCTGCCATATGGGCTGCTAATCAAGGGGTAAAGGAAAACAAACTTTTCAGTCAAAATACCTTTAAAAAAAGCAACAACCCATAAGCAAGTAAGAGAAGTAAAACTACAGAGGAAAAAAAACCCACACTTTAATGGGAGAGTGAAAGGCAGAGAATTTTTTGAGGAGAATGAGTCCACATATATTTTAAATAGATACATTATTTTTCTTCAGATTATGAGAGAAAAGAGGGTTGTAGTTCAAAGACTTATAGTAACAGAAATGGCAGAGTATTATTAAGATAGGGGTGGATGCAGAGTCACAGAGTTATATCAGTCAGACCTGGATCACAGTTACCATGAGATTGGGTAAGGAGATTGTGGAAAAAACACAATCAAGACAAGTAGATAAACAGTAGGTCTAAATTGACATTTTATATGAAAAAGATTGAGTTAATCTAGTTCCGAAGAGATCAAGCCTAAAGACAGGCTATCTTGTTTTATAATGTTATTCTCCAAAAATATATTTTATGAGAAGGCTTTTTTTAGCAGTGGCTACATCAAAAGGATAGGTCTGTGTAGTTGGAAAAATATTGCACTCCTAAAGTTAAAGATTGGATTTAAGAGATATATGTTGTTTATTAATTTTAAAATGTCTTTCTATTCTAAAAGTGATAAGACGTTACAATATTTTTCTGCATGGTCTAGATTTAATAATAAAGATTAAAGAATTAAGCTAATTACTCTCTTTTCTTTCTTTTTTTACATTTGAGCTTTCTTTTTTTACATTTGAGCTTTCTTTTTTTACATTTGAGCTTTATTTGTGACCCAAGTGATGCTGTGACTGTCCTCTCGCAGTGCCTGGAGGCTGTGGGGGCCGGGATGGGGGACAACAGTCTTTGAATGAAACCTGGCAGGGTTCTGGGATGCGGGGATCTGGGATTTTGCATCTTTGATTCTGGATGGGGTAGAAAGATCCAGTCTGCAACTTCTTCTGGACACACGACTCCTGTTTGAGGAACAAGTGGCAGATGTGTCTAGGAGAGCCTTTGACAGCTTCATATTGTGTGCCAGTTGCAGCCTTTCCTGGATCAGGACTCCTTGCACTCAGTCATTCAGTCACTAGTCATTTCATAACTTGACTATTGTAATGCGCTCTAGATGGGGCTACCCTTGAAGAACATTCAGAAACTACAGCTGGTGCAGAGTGCGGCCGCGTGGGCAGATTTGGGAACCCCAAGAATGGCCTCTGTAGCACCAGTGCTCTGCGAGTTACATTAGTTAAAAGTCTGCTTCCAGGTGCTATGCAAAGTGTTAGTAATCTTTTTAAAGCCCTTCACGGCATGGGTCCAGATTATTTGAGAGACTTCTCACCCCACTGGGTTTGGCCTGTACCACTTGTGCCAGCAGAGGAGGCATGCTGCGGGTCACAATTATTCCGGCTGGTGGGGACCAGGAGCAGGGCCTTCTCTGCTGTTGCTCATGCCCTCTGGAACATCTTGCCTTCCCCCCACATGTGAAATTCGCTCCAACCCTCCTAACTTTTGTAAGGGCCTAAAGATGTGGCTCTGCCAGTTGGCTTGGGGCCCCAGTGGGGGAACAGTGCAATGGAGATAAATGTTTGGGTTCAGATCCCACCTTCCCCTATCTGTGATGCAATAATCCAGAAGCTCACTAGATAGCAACAAATATCTAATGTTTTCAATATACCTTTGCTGCCATCTAGTGAATTTCTGGATTTTTGCAAACCATATATGATGGCTGTAATTACATATAAAAGTGTACACTGACTCATGAGAGTTCCAATTTAAAATTATATGTCATATAAATTTTGCATAAGTGCTTATCATAGGACAGTGACAGCTAACCTTTTTGCCATTCCGTGCCAAAAGCGGGGGGAGCGCAGGGGTGTTGGGCGTGCATGTGCGGGGGGCAGGGCACATATAATTATGGATGTGGGCATGTGCGCATGACCCCCCCGTACTCCCCCCACTTTTGGCACACAATGGCAAAAAGTTAGCTATCACTGCCCTATGATAAGCACTTATGCAAAATTTATATGACGTATAATTTTAAATTGGAACTCTCATGAGTCAGTGTACACTTTCATATGTAATTACAGCAATCATATCTGGTTTGCTGACTTCTGATCCCATGGAAGTTGGCAAACGGGCCATTTCCGGCCTCCAGAGGGCCTCGGGGGGGTGGGGTAAGGCCGTTTTCGCTCTCCCCAGGCTCCTAGAGAGCCTGGGAAGAGCAAAAAACAGGCCTTCCTCACCCCCCCAGGCCCTCCAGAGACAGGAAACAGCCTGCTTCCCTACTACTGATGGGCCCAGATGGCCCGAAAATCAGCTGGCCGGTGCACACATGCATGCCAGAGCTGAGCTCACGTGCCCACCGATATGGCTCTGTATGTCACCTGTGGCACGTGTGCCATAGGTTCGCCATCACAGTCATAGGAGGTATATTTAATTTGTATTTATTTAAATATTAGTACCAATAAAATATAATCATATTTATACATTTGAACAGAAATAGGACAATAGTACCATTTTGGTATAGTCAAGTCACTCAATGTTTATTGTTGTTGTTGTTGTTGTTGTTGTTGTTGTTGTTGTTGTTGTTGTTATTATTATTATTATTATTATTATTATTATTATTATTATTATTATTTATTAAATTTTTATACCGCCCTTCTCCCGAAGGACTCAGGGCGGTGAACAGCCAAGATTAAAATACATACAATATGAAAATTAAAATAATTTAAAACATAATTAAATCAATTTGGCTTCTCCAATTTAAAACCCCTTACCCATAAAATTAACCAGTTAAAAATTTTAAGCCAGCCCAGCTTGCTGAAATAGAAAAGTCTTCAGGGCCTGGCGGAAAGTACGGAGGTCCGGGATTAGTCGTATCCCTGGGGGTAGCTTGTTCCAGAGGGCGGGTGCCCCCACAGAGAAGGCTCTCCCCCTGGGGGCCGCCAGTCGACATTGTTTGACTAACGGCACCCTGAGGAGACCCTCTCTGTGGGAGCATATTGGCTGGTGGAAGGTTATCGGTGGCAAAAGGTGGTCTCATAGATACCTAGGCCCTAAGCCATGGAGCGCTTTAAAGATGAGAACCAATACCTTGAAGCGCACCCGGAAGACCACCGGAAGCCAGTGCAGCTCGCGCAGGAGAGGTGTTACATGGGAGTGCCATGTCGTTCCCACAATCACCCGTGCGGCTGCATTCTGGACCAGTTGGAGCCTCTGGGTGCTCCTCAAGGGGAGCCCCATGTAGAGAGCATTACAGTAGTCCAGGCGGGAAGTGACGAGGACATGAGTGACCGTGCATAAGGAGTCCCGATCCAGAAAGGGGCAGAACTGGCATATCAGGCGAACCTGATAAAAAGCCCCCCTGGCCACGGCTGTCATATGCTCTTCTAAAGACAGCCGTGCATCCAAGAGGACGCCCAAGTTACGAGCCCTCTCTGTGGGGGCCAATGACTCACCCCCAATAGCCAGCGATGGCACCAGCTGGCTATATCGGGACGCCGGCAACCACAGCCACTCGGTCTTGGAGGGGTTGAGTCGGAGCCTGTTCCTCCCCATCCAGACCCGCACGGCCTCCAGGCACCGGGACATCACTTTAAGGCCATCATTGGGGTGGTCTGGGGTGGAGATGTACAGCTGAGTGTCATCAGCGTACAGATGGCACTGCACCCCAAAACCACAGATGATCTCACCCAGCGGCTTCTCATAAATGTTGAACAGGAGAGGGGAGAGGACCGACCCTTGCAGCACCCCACAAACAAGGTGCCTTGAGGTCGACCTCTGCCCCCCTGCCAACATAGACTGCGACCGGTATTTGACTATTAAAGTCAAAGACCAGGATAATTAAAAATACTGAAGGATTTTGGTATATTAATTACTAAATCAATGGGCCAGAGACATGGAGACACAAAAGTTTAATACATGTCCAGAATTCTCTAGGATCTTGTCCAATCTTTGTGAAGACTTAAACTTAAACTGAAGCTTTCATTTTAGTACCCAGGTTTATCTTCTGATAAACCTTCTAAGAATACAAAGTGGCAGACTGTTGATTGATTGATTGACTGATTGATTGAAGGAACTTATATGGATGTCCAACTTACTCACAATAACTCTAGACCACTCATAGCATAATAAAACATAAAATAATACTAACAGAAAAAACTAATCTACCTCCATATTGTGCATTTGATCTTCCTGACCAATTATTAATACAGATACTTTGCCTGTTCCAAAATGCCTGGTCTGCTGACCTATCTTTAACTTTTTAATGACTCTTCCTGCCTCCTTTCTTTCATTTTCTTTCAGACAAGCTTTGGATTCTTCCATGTCACTGTCTCTGTCATAGCCATCTTTCCTTCCTGTGATCTGTTTACATAGACCAACTTTCAAATGCAAGATAGTTACTTTTACTTTTCCCTGGGTAAGAGACACATTTGCCTGCTGAACGGCATGCAGGACTCATCTTCCAAGAGCTGCAACCAAGAAGTGGGTAGGTCAACAGAACAGAAACAAAATTTGTTTTGATGTAAATTTATTTTAGAGTGCTTCATTCTTATGTGTTTAATACTTTTCTCCATATGTCACCTTAAAAAGTATAGTTTGGCAGCAACCTATAAAAGAATCCTGGGTTCACAAGATGTTTTCCCTGATCCTAATGTGTGGCTTAACCTCAGATATTCTTCCAATCTTGCCAAGACACTTTTTTCTGGCACTTTGTAGTCTTTAAACTAGTTATATGGCACCCATACATACTGGCAGTAGACAAACAGCCTTATATCTATAAAGTCCCATTCTATTACTGTGTTTCCCTGAAAATAAGACCCTGTTTTATATTTTTTGAACCCCAAAATAAGTGTTTGGCCTTATTTTTGAGGAGGTCTGATTATTTTGGGGTGCGTGGAGCAGGACCGGGTTCCTCTTGCCGTCTTACCTGATTTCCAGCTCTGTCTCCCTAACCCTAACCAGACCGGCTACACATGCATTTAAATATTTTCAGGGAGGGCTTATTTTGGGGGGAGGGTTTATTTTCAGGGGAGGGCTTATTTTGGGGGGAGGGCTTATTTTCTGGGAAACACGGTAGTTTCATTATCTTGTCAAATGCATAGCATTACAGTTTTGGTAAAAAAAAATGTCTTCATGAAAACGGCAATCCTAACCCCACTCTACTGCATTATCCTTCAGACTAATCCTACATTGTAACCTCTTCTGTGATTCAAGACACCCACCAATTTGTCTTTCCTTTCCTACTGGCTGATTTTAATAATTAGGTGCTTCATCACTCTTTCTCTATTGAGTGATCCTCTTACTACAGATAACCTAAGTAAGGATTTGCACTCAAATCTAATCTAAGAACACTGAGCTACATTGCTGATTTATTTATTTTTTTTTACAAAATTGTGATTTTTGTTTTTAAAGATGCAGACTGGATCTTGGCATTCTTCAGTGGATAATATCCTAGCCATAAGGCTACTAACTTGACCTGAATGGAATGGCAAAAAGTTTTCAAGACGACCAACAAAATGCAGCTTTAGTTTGATTGATTCACTAGCAATCATTGCTGAACCCTGCACTAGGTGGTACTTCAGGGGCATAACATCTGCTCTTTAAAACGCTGTTGGCATAATATGTGGTAGTCCTAGGTATCATTATTATCACCCACTATGTACACTGGGATAGAAAAGAGAAATTGGCAGTAAACAGGCAAAAAGGTGAACTATCAAGCTGACTCATGAAGAACAGAATTGATTGCTTTACTACATTTTCCTCCCATTTTTCATTTGAGAAATTTAAACAGTGATGGTTGAACCTGTCAAGTTTTATTTCATTCAGTTTCTCATTTCCTAATCTTAAATTTTTTCCTATCCCCACTTCAGTTCAAGATTTTAGTTAACATCAGCAGAAAATTCCTAGTTACTTATGTGCATTCCTTGTGATATTCACATCTTAGTATATTTCCAATAATATATGCATTTGGTAAGCTGCAAGTTGTAGAGCAAATTTATATGCTAGATAGATATCAATGTATAATTATATTGTTGTTGTTGTTGTTTTCCTAGTAGTAACAGTAGATAAACTGTGGTTCCTGAATCATAGGCAATCAGGTGCATGTACATGGAGGATATTAAAAAAAAAGTCAAGATGTATCTCAAAATTTCTCACAGTTATAAAATCAAAGATAGTCCTCTTTTTATGTGCATAAGCAATGCACATTTTTAAAGGGGGAGGCTTTGGTCACATGACTGCCCCACCACCTTCATTTGGATGCCTTTATAAGCAACTTCCAACTCTCTTTTGTCATTTTGGTAGCCCATTTCAATAGCAAATGCTAGAAATCAATACTAGGAAAAGTCTGTTACAAACCTTAAAATAATCCTAACACAAACTGAAAATTGATAACCCTCATTTGTTTGAAATCCAAGAGAAAGAAAAAAATATTGCCTTCCCCACATTCATAATGCTTTTCCCACTTTGTATCTTTTTCCTACTCATTGCTGCATTTATGCTGCTAGTTACCAAGTTTCCCACTCCTGCTTTAGTTTCATAAGTGCAAATTAGAGAACATTGTATTAAAGCCAAAACTAGGATATATAATTATTACTTCCTATATTTTGCCCTTACAGCAGCAATGTGAAGTTAATTAGACTGGCAAAGAACAAATGGCCCAATTTAAGAAGCAAACTTCATGTTGCGTTCTCAGTCTCTTTTAGGTAATTCTTCATTGCATTGTTAAGCTACTTGTCTTCCATGCTGAATCTAGCTAGAAATGAAGTAATCTTAAGAAGACCCTTTCTAGATTTCAACCTCTTCATTTGCTGAGAACACAATGACTGTGAGATGTTTCACTTGGGACAAATTTATCATGGCCCTCAGTGGGCGGACTGCTTCTTCTTCACCCAATCAACCTAGGAAAGCCAACTGCTTTCCTGAGCAAGTGTTCCAGTCATAGTCTCTCTGTCTCTGTCTCTTCACCTTTATTGTGTGTTGAATATCTCTATCCTACCCTCAAATTTACATAGCTGTCATTTTTTTCCCACCCACCTTTTTCACTGATGCAGTATTGACACCCACAAATTTATCCAATTACTCAGATATCTATGTCACAAAAATGGGAATATGCTTGCTGTATAACTCTCAAACATATCAGCACCCATCAGCTTCTGCTGATTGTTTCAGCAGCTATCCCCTCCAAATGCAATACCAGAGCATGAGACAGTGATGAAACACTGGACATATGTGTGGCTGTTGGTTTGGACATGTTCTGATCAGTGTACATTTATTTCTAACTAAAGGTGCTCTTTTCTAGGCTGCATAAGCGAGTGGGATGGGATTGCATGGCATTTACTTTCAGGTTTCCAAGGCTTTAAAGGCTTCATCAGCTAGAGTCCTGGCATGAAGAAGCATACCAAAGCACCAGCAATACTAAACCAGAAAGCAAAGTCTTGTCTGTAGAGGCTAACGCCAGAGTGTATCAACTAGTCTAGATCAACAAGTCAAGACTCAGATAACACATGCAATTTAAAGACATGAAAGCATGAAACTGAGATTCTCAAAGAAGGGAATGCATTGATGGTTGCATTGATATAGGCCAGCATGGGTCACACCCAATTAAGTTTGTTGGTGGTTTTTATGTTCTTGGATTTGGTATGCTCTTGAGCTTGACAGCTTCTCAGAATTGGAGCCTCCATCAACTGAGTCATCTTGTACTTCTTCTGACAAACTCAACATTGAGTACTTGATTTCTTCCCAACTCCCAAGGCTGATGTTTATCCAACTCAGAAGGGGCATTCATCCCAGCAACCTGGAATAAAATGGCCAGAGAACAGTGACCAACATGGGGATATACCAACCACTGCACACATTGCAAATGAAACAGAGGCATTTGTAGGGACAGAATGAAGCAAGTACACTTATCCTACTTTTGCTAGCAGTACTTTTGACATAGGGCAAAAATTGTTGCTGGAGATTGTCTTCCTGATAGGCTGAGGCAGGTTGTGAATAATGTCACCTGCTTCTGCCATCTTGAAATGGTAGATGGCCAGTTCTCATTCTGCAGGAAGCAAGAAGTATATATCAGCATTAAGTCAGACAATTACCAAATCATATGGGCTAATATCCTAAAATTGGCCCCTCGTGCACAGGAACTATGATAGATCATGGTTCAATTTTATAGAACTAGATGAAATTCTGTTAGTTCCTCGTGTTTTCTCATTAATATTAAATCACCCATTTGCATCCAGAATGCCTCCTTTAGGAGGAAATAAGCAAATAGTTGTCTTTTAATAAGTTATTAATGGGTATATATTTTAGTGTATTTTGGATTCACATACTCATGATGTTTGTTATTTGTTACTAGAGTTTACAGGTTGTTAATCCAAAAGCAGTGTAGATGTGTGAACACTAACTAGGAAGAGCATGGGTAATAAGCAAGATGATGGTGGTAAAATGTCACCAGTGGTATTTGGGCCTCCCACATAATGGTGGATCTGATCTGTTCCTTCAAGACATATTTAAAGATATTGCTAGTTCTTGGCTGAAGAATCATAACATTTACACTTGAGGGCTCCTTTGTTTCTCTTTAATAATAAAAGCTTTGAATTACTCAGAAACAGTGGTGAAATCCAAATTTTTTTACTACGGGTTCTGTAGGTGTGGCTTGGTGGGCGTGGCAGAGGAAGGATATTGCAAAATCTCCATTCCCACCCCACTCTGGGGCCAGCCAGAGATGGTATTTGCCGGTTCCCTGAACTACTCAAAATTTCCGCTGCTGGTTCTCCAGAACCTGTCAGAACCTGCTGGATTTCACCCCTGCTCAGGACTAATAAGAAATCAAGGTATTATGGCAAATGGCTAATATGCTTCAATATGATTTGGTAGAAGGAAAAAGGAATTGGCTTCAGTCTAAACAATGTCTGAAATTATGGTCCTTTTAAGCTCTTCTGTGTTCAGTCCACTCTACAAACCTTAATGTCAGTGCTCAATTCTAGTTTTTTCCCCTATACACTCATCACTTCACATACCTCTCAATTTCTACACATGACCTCAGTTATTATCTCCTTGTTATTCCCTAGCCTCCCAATTTCATCTTTAGCCTAGGAATACAAAATAATTGGTTAAGAACCAAGATGTCAAAATATATGGATGCTGGGTTGTATTGGGCTCTGTGAATCATATATTTCAAGGAATTTAAACCTCTCCATTTATTGAAAACTTGAACTTGAGATACAGGGGTTGCAATGGGAATGTTCGGATAAAAACGTACAACAGGCTGTTGTGAGCTAGATGTTGCAAAGCCACATTTTTCTTGTCTCAATTTGTCTTAAAATGTTCCAGTCACCTGAAAACTGATTTTTACCCATACTTCAGAATGCATATGCTTATTCTTTGGTGGATGAAAGATCATACATCTTACAGTTATTGACAGATTTTCACTCATGCTAATTCAGATATATATATTTTTGCCTCCCTCCCTGGGAGAGGATATTACAACTGGTCAATAGAAATTCAGCACTTAGCTCTCCAAAGCATTGGTTATATGCCAGCATTCCCATATGTCACAAGTATGTTTGCATAGTTTTCCTTTCGCGCTGCCAATCGTCCCTCTTTTCTCCTTCTTAATTTATTTTTATATTTGTTTATTTAAAAATAACTGAAAGGATGGCACACTGCAAAATGAAATGCCAATCTCAAGCATCATTGCTATTTTCAAGAATGCTTTTGGACCTTATGTGCCCCAGAAAATAAAAATGGCAAGTGACCAAAAGCAATAACTTTGTTTTGAATTATATGAAGGGAGATAAAGATAAAAATTATAGAAGTTATTCTGGAGATTGTAGAGATAGTAGTGGAAAGCATCCTAAAGGGAAGGATTTTTAGGAAGATCTTATTTTTCTGTGCTTTGGATACATACATTTGTATTAGCTGTGTGCTTGTTTTAATATATTGAATGTGTTTATTTTGCATTTATGTCCTTGCAAGATTGAGAAATTTATTTGGTATTCCTTATGCATAATTTTTTTTTTGCAGAGAACTTTACAGTATATAAATTTTCTCCTGAGCTTTCTTCTGTATATATGTTTTTATGTTTTGGAAAGCATCAACAATGCTACCTTAAACTTAGATTATTGGAAAAAAATAATTTTTTATTAACCTCACCAGAAAACCTATCTTTCTAATTAGGTATGTCAGTGTGCAGCTATACTATGAGCTGTTTACATGCAACATATGGATATCAGCCACAGCCCTGGTGCTAACTTATTTTCAGTCACTGTACATAACCAATGCATGTGCCAGATATTTTTGCAGAAGTTAGTCAATGCTCCCTGATCAAAATAAATTCCCTGAGTTGGCTGCTTTAAACCTGAGGAGTAGCTGCCATGGGACTGAAATTCTAAGGATGGCTGTTTTTTATAACATAGATTTTTAAAGATCCCAGCCGATTGGTTAAACACATACCCTTTTTCAGCTGTATTGGCCGAGAATCAAGGAATCCAGGTAGTTAAAGAAGATCCAGATGCTAAATGATCTCAAGCAGACCACTTTAGGAAACAGTGGGTGAAAGGATAGATAAGTGGAATTAAGAATTTGGCCTCAAAGGAAGAATTTCTAGCCATGCCTCAAGTCCATTTGAGAAATACATTAAGAAATAAAAATCCAAATGGGCTTTCCATAACAACTCACAATTTGCACATATTAGGCATCAGCTACAAAACAGTTGCACCAGGAGACTAAGGCAGCCTTTTTGTATTAACCATCCATGGATAGCCAAGACAGATGTCTGCCCATGGGTGCATTCTGATTAGTTATTTTCCTGGAAGAACTAATCATTTTCTAGTTGTTCCATGGGGTATTTTGATAGCATATATGTGGCTGCCATATATCACTTGAATGGGCTTTGCTACCTTGAGATAATAAAGTCTAGTGAACAAGAGCAAGTGCCATTTCCTAGCTGCCACCAATGAATTATGGTGGGTGGGACTAAATGATTCTTTTACTTTGCTTGCATGCCCACTGAATACCACCAGTATACCATCCAAAGTATGAAGAGCAGGATCCCAGAACTGAACTAATGTGGCATTGCCAACTAACAGTTCCTCGATGCAACTGACTTGGCAAAATTTGTCTTGCACACTTAGTTTGGACTTCCCAATGGTGCTTTTCCAAAAGGCACCTGGACTTTCTTGGGTTTTTTCTTTGAAAATGTTTCACTTCTCATTCAAGAAACTTCTTCGTTCTAACTCAAGGTCAGTTCTGTTAGAACCAAAGAAGCTTCTTGGATGAGAAGTGAACTGTTTTCAAAGAAAAAAAAGTCCACCTGCCTTTTGGAAAAGCACCTTTGGGAGAACCATGACCTGGATGATTAAGAATCTCTATAGACATTTAGCCTTGGTTTGGACTTGTTTTGTACAAACATCCTGCTGACTTCAACCCTTACCCTTAAAGTAATAAAATCTCTCTCTCTCCCTCTTCCCCACCCAAAAAACCCTCACAAACAGCTGATGAGAATATGTATTTATTTTAAACATCTACCCTGTTTCCCCAAAAATAAGACATCCCCTGATAATAAGCCCAATCGGGCTTTTGAGTGCATGTGCTAAAATAAGCCTTCCCCCGAAAATAAGTCCTCCCTGAAAATATTTAAATGCAGAGCTGGAAATCAGGTAAGACAGCAAGAGGAGCCCCATCTTGCTCCATGTGCCCCAAAATAATAAGACCTCCCCGAAAATAAGGCCAAGCGCTTATTTCGGGGTTCAAAAAAATATAAAACAGGGTATTATTTTTGGGGAAACAAGGTATATATAGATGCCTTATAACAAAGACAAAAATCTGGGCAGTTGCCAATCAAAGATACATTCTACTCGGTAGGTCACAAGCTATGAAGACCATGTTTGGGTGATACCCTTATACCAAAAGGTTTATTTTAGAACCAAAGGCTAAATTTTAGGGTAGGGGCTTGGGTTGTTCACAAGTAAAAAATAAATCAAAAGTTTTTGTGATTCAATTCTTTACACATTTCTTGGTCTAAAAATTGAACAAAATTAAACAGAAGCATGCCTGTAGGCTGATCTATAAGTGAGCGTAACATGTTTCAAGTTCTTCAGTTATTTTTCAGAATATTGAAACTTTTGCTTCCGTACTGCAAAGTGCTACATTTTATTTTATTTTATTTATTTTATATATTTTATTTTATATTTTATTATATATTTCATTTTATAATTTACTCTATAGTTTATATTTTATTCTATGTTTTATTCTATGTTTTATTATTTTATTGGTAGAAGGCCTGTTAGAACGTTTTGACATTATACTTCAACTGCAACCTTCTTGGGACTTCCATGTTCTATTATGTTTGGCTTCCACAGAGAACTGTTGTTAGATTCAAGAGAGAGCTCACAATGACCTCTTCAGCTGGACACTTGAGCAGCTGGCCAATAACTTAACTCAGGCTTTGCTTTATGCTTCCCCAAACTGTCTAGGGGACTGGATAGACAACATATAAAAATATGACAGGAAGATGATGGATGATCAGCCGCCAGTCTCATTTCAGCCATACAAATAAAACATCATGTGTTTTGTTTTGATAGTATATTTAAAGGACAGAAATTAGCAGATGTTGATTGCATTCCATTCCATGCAACATTCCAAAACCCACAGAGGAATGTTTAAGAGATTGTAAAAAGACTTTATCATTTTATGCCTGTAAAGTTGGATGTCAAGCAGCAAAACCACTGAGGAGACAGTTTGGACTTTGTCTGCATTTGGTTTTAAGTTTTGCTCTGCCACATTAAAACACAACCAAATTGTGTCCTTTCAATCCAAGCTGAACAATAATAGTTTCCCTTTGCTGCTAAAGACTAGCAAAGGATTTGTTATGGCAATTGCTTATCAAAATAAGTCCTTGAAATATGGCGGTGGTGAAGAATGTTTGTTTGGAAATCTACTGTTGATTTTAATTTCTGCTAATTTTAATTTAATTCAATCTTCTATTTTAGCAATCACTAAATACAACTTTTTCTACTCTCACTCTGAAATCTTCATCTTGCTCAGCCATTCCCAACATGTATTTTAGAAGCCCACATATTCAGAAGCCCACATTGTCTTAAGAGAACTATGAATGGTTTGTATGGGAAATAATCTAATTCACTTGATCAGACACACACAAACGCTTGCTTCCAGTGATCGGGGTTCTTCAACTAAGGTCACGAAGTGAATGTAACACTGGCAAGGGGAGAAAATGGCAGATATTTTGTTTATTAGTGTGACGAATTGTATCCTGTAACACTAGTAAATTACTCCAGAATGTGGATAGTTTGGAAGAATAGTACACAAACTGTACACAGGACTCTTTCATCCTTCTCAAATCTCTGTATGCAGAATTGTACAAGAGAACTATTTGGTGAGTGAGTGAGTGAGTGAATGAGTGAGTGAGTGAGTGAAGAAGGGAGGGAGGGAGGGAGGCAGGGAGGGAGGGAGGAAGGAAGGAAGGAAGGAAGGAAGGAAGGAAGGAAGGAAGGAAGGAAGGAAGGAAGGATTTTGTAAAGTCATACACCTGCATTTCAATTTTTTTTAAAATTAAAATCTAGGATACTTACCGTATATACAGTAAGTAAATACTGTTTAGTCTGACCCCAATCATGCAACAGACTCATCTGTATAAACACCATATTCCCCCAATTAATTTAAATGTAGATTTAGAAGTGTAGTCCAATTAATTTAGATAATCACAAACTAATGCACTCACAAAGCTTGTAGTTCAGATATAATCATAACATATCTGCAGTATTATATTGTAACCCCTAGCTAAATGTGAGCTTCCTATTCTTGCAAACCCTCGAGGTTGGAGAATCTGCAGTTGTTAAATTGAAGATCTCGTATGAAAAATAGGGTTGGGGAACTAAGTCAAGATTAAGCCATAATTGAACATGCTAAGATTTCCCAAACTTTTAAACATCTATAATAAATGTCAGTGGTGAGAAGAGAATGGATGGGACTTCAAATGTTCCTGGCAAGTTATTTTCCTTCTCCACAAGAAAATGATCTGCAAATTTTGCTGCTGCTCCTGATATTGATTCAGGTTGGAGTTTCGTCTTTCTGAAGAAAGTTTGGAGAATTGCCTACCTTCTTCTTAAGTTATTTTGAAATTCTTTCTATGACATCAGAATGTCATATAGTATTTTTCTGGATCCATTTCTGCATTTCAATAAACAGCTCTTCCTTCTGTCATCATAATTCAACAGGGGACTCTCCTGCATGATCTGCTGAACTTAGCTCTTTTTAAAGTAGTCTTCAACTTAGAACACATTTGTTTGGTGATCATTCAGAGTTACAATGGCACTGAAAAAAATTACTTACAATTGGTCCTAACATTTACAATCTTTGCAGCATTCCCATGATCATGTGCTCTCCATTCAGGACTTGGAAACCAAAATGTATTTACAATAGTTGCAGCATCCTAGGATCAGATGATCACCATTTGCAACCCTTTTGACAAGCAATTCTTTATATATTTCAATCCAGTCTCGGTTGATCATAAACCTGCTAGGTTTACTCTTTCCTGTGGCACCATAAACGTCATAAAGTTTCTCTGAGCAATATCCCTAATTATCTTCATGCTTATGAGCAGATTCCCATGGTTTTGATCTTCCATCAAAAAAGGAGCACCTATTCCTTATTTTCTATTTGAGATTTTCATGCCATGAATGGAACCACAGTTTCAGTATATCTCTTGCTCTCATAGTTTAGAATGCAGTCTTGCGGGCTAACTCTGCTCACTGCCAGAAGTTCAATCCTGACTGGCTCAAAGTTGACAGCCTTCCATCCTTCTCAGGTCGGTAAAATGAGGACCCAAATTGTTGGGGGCAATATGCTGACTCTGTAAAATGCTTAGAGGACTGTAAAGCACTGTGAAGTGGTATATAAGTCTAAGTGCTATTGCTATAATTAATTTATTCTACACAACAATATCAATTAGTTGTTCACAAATGGTACTTCATTTTTCTTCTCCAAGCTTATTCTGGTGACATTCATTATTTTCATTCCAAGCACTATTACTGGGGTCCATCCGAACTTCAGTGAGAGCAAATTTTATGGTTCTCCAACTACCATAACAATAAAAGCCATTTTGATATCATGTGATCTCATTAATATTCACATTTGGGTGAGGGTTTCATACAAAGCAAATTAGTCTACAAAAAAAAAATGAAAATCAGATTTTCATATGGCAAGTGAAAACCATGATGGAAACTTGATGTATTGTCATTATATATTTTTGTGATTGCCAAGTTAATGTGATATTTTTAAGCATTAGTAAATGTATTGGATAATTTCTCTTTAATCACGTGAGAATAATTAAAGATATATGGTGATGCTTAAAAATATTTGCAAAAAATTAACATACTCCTTTATTTTTTGGCACTTCCCCCCAACTTCTTCCAATATAGTCAAATCCATTTGCAAGGATTTTAGCCAGGAATTAACAAAAAGAGTGAAGGCAAATTGATATACCTGAGGCATCTTGCCAAACATTCCTTCATGCTAAATCTATTTTATATATTTCACTAGCTGGATTTTAGACAAATATACATATTCAAATGAAGTAAAAATAAAGGCTGTTTATTTATTATAAATATAAATAAATT
The DNA here is from genome assembly GCF_059756535.1 of Pantherophis guttatus. Lineage (NCBI taxonomy): Eukaryota > Metazoa > Chordata > Lepidosauria > Squamata > Colubridae > Pantherophis > Pantherophis guttatus. Next base: position 126,479,647 of record NC_142065.1, read on the forward strand.
ATAAATAAATAAATCATACTAAATTATTTTCAGTGTAATAGGCATCTTGTTTAAAAACTGCTGCACCTTGTGGTGAGTTTTGTGGTTGCAATTTCTTATTGAGGAAGCATTTATGTGTCTCTGTGTGAGTGTATATATATACACACACACACAAACATTTCTCTCTCTCCCTCTTCCTCTCCCTCTATCTCTCCATCTTGTAAACTTTCTCCAATTGTTCATTTTTTATTCCAAATAGAATTAGTGGAAAAGATGCTGATGCTGGGAAGTAGAATGAAAAGAGAACAAAACATATACATGCCATTGTTGTAATCTGGCTAAAAGAGATGTTAATAGTATAGAATTATAATAATAATTTATTAAACTTGTATACCAGCCAATACTCAATGACTCTTTAAAAAATCTATTATAATTGAATTGGCCTTAAAAAATGAATCTGCTAGACGCTCACCAAAAATATTTTTACAGATTTTATTTCCAAGAAAAACTGCTATGTCTGCAATTGAAAAACTATAATCCTGCATGAATCCACACAAGTTGTAATAACAGAGGACTGTTTCTAGAAGGGAAAATTGCTAAGAATTAATTTGCCCAAATGGCTCGGAATGATCCCATCTGATCCCAAATTGAATATAGTAATGGCTTTCCAAAGAAAATCCACAACCCCAGGGAAAGAAAGAATTTGCATCTCTCACTCTTTGTGACCTTCTTTGTATAAGCTCATATGTCAGCTGTCCATCTAAACATATGAAAAACCTCTGTGCACATTGAGAGGCTGGAGTACAGGAAAGAGGCATTTGCCTAACTGCTAATTGGCCAGGTATTTCCTGTCCTCTCTTTTGTGACAGGATGGGGGGGGGGAGAAGGAGGAGGAGGAGGAGGAGGAAGAGGAGGAGGAGGAGGAGGAGGAGGGGGGGAAGGGGAAGGGGAAGGGGAAGGGGAAGAAGAAGAAGAGAAGAAGAAGAAGAAGAAGAAGAAGAAGAAGAAGAAGAAGAAGAAGAAGAAGAAGAAGAAGAAGAAGAAGAAGAAGAAGAAGAAGAAGAAGAAGAAGAAGAAGAAGAAGAAGAAGAAGAAGAAGAAGAATCTACTTGGGTTTCTCCTTGCCAACCAGCCATTGGCTGAATTCATAGCAGGCCAAGGTGATCAACAGTACTGCAGATGGTGCAATCCTTGAAAAGTAGCCCCAGATATGGCATATTATGCTATACAATTATATTGTACATTGTGGCTTTGATCTTGGAAGTATTTTGCCCATATGCACTTTGGAATTGAAGAAATGTGGAAAACATCAAGCCACTCTGATTTTAGCCTGGGACTAGAGGTGCTGTCTTTCTCCTGACCCTCCTCTGGCTGCCAAATTACTTCACGGTCATACAAAATTATTGGCTCCAATTACAGCAAATGTGTGGAACATAAATGTTACAATTAACATGTTCATACATTTATTTTTGTGTGGAAACAAGGAAATGATGTTTTTATTTTATTTATGTTTTGCTTAATTTATGCAGTGTGATTAATACTTTAAAAATGTTCCAGAGTTTAAAGTGGACTATCACTGGCAGTGGACTAGTTTTTACCAAGAGAGTATTAGGGGTTGGAGACACAGAAAACATCTTTAAGTTCTATGCAATTCCTCCTCAGCACTCACAAAACCTCTTCTATAACCATGATGACTGGTGATTTTAGTACTTCATTTTTTTAACAATATGTTGCTGCAGCTGATGATGATGATTTTGATGATGATGATGAAAATTATACTCAGTGGCACATATGCTTTCATTTTTTTCAAAGTTGACAATATCAAAACCCTATTTTTAAAGAATAGATAAAACATTTTCCCAACACATAATGTTGCATACCTATTATGAAAACAGCCTGTTCTCACTGACTAAAGAGAGAGAGAAAAAACCTGATCTGAACTACAGGAACTGAATAGAATTGTTAAATCACCCTTTTGCATTTTAAGTAACATTTAATTAGAAACACACTTTTAACCATCAAAACAATAAAAAAAATCCACAAGATTAAATTATGAGTGTCAATTATCATAAAATTCATCATTGTAATTCTTATTAAAACTCAGTGTTTAGATAGGTAATGATTTCATAATGTGGCAATTTGCATAAGGAGCCCTGAGATGGCTTATTATTTCGATCCTACACAATTACAATTCCAGCTCCATACATCAGAGCTCTTAGCAATGTACAATCACGGGGCTAATTAATAAGCCATTTACTGACTGGAGCTAGTTATGGTGGTCCTGCAGCTGACCTCACGGAAGATGAGCCATCTCTGAAGTGGCTGTGTGTAACTACAAACATAATGATGTGCCAGGAGGGAATCATTAAAAATAATTTACACAAGCCTTCATTTACAAGATCTTTTGATAGTGTGCTTCCCCGGTGTTTAGATCCGCAGTGCAACCCCTACCATTTGGAAAGTGCCAGGCGGGAGAGTGAAGGAGGATACCTAAGTGGTTAATTAAGAGCCATTCGGTCTCCACAAGAGCCTCCTGAAAAATCCCTCTGATGTCGGCTGTGTCAAATGTCTCTCGCAGGCAAAGCCACAAGAGGTAGCTGCCATCGCAGGCTAATTACTGGGGACGAAGAGCAGCTGAGAAGGGCCTGTCATCCAGCCCTTGCTGTGAGCTTCCTCAGCTAAGGATGGAGCAAAGCTATCTCTCTGATGCTGCTGGATTGGAAACCAGATAACTTAATATTCAAAACTGTGACTTCCAGTCAATCAGGAAAATATTATTATTATTATTAATACTAATAATACTAATCTTCCAGGGCGACTCATTATCGCCCTTATCACTGTCATTGCTATGATCCAATTTTCAGTGATTTTGAAGAAAATAAATCTTGGCTATCAAACAGCAAAAAATACTAATAAAATTTCACATTTCCTTTATATGGAATGATCTGAAGGTTTATGCAAAATCAGAAATCAAAATCCAGTCATTAACAAATACTGTACAACTGGGTTTTTTTTTAAATCACAGATGTAACTTGGCCTTGAGAAATGTACTATAGCAAATGTGCAATAAATACGGGTAAAATTACAAACAGTCGTGGAATTGAAGTCCCAAATGGCCAAAATATCAGTGGCCATCAGGATAGAGCCTACAAGTACCTGAGCATTTTACAGTTGGATAACATCAAAGCATGGACAAGTTAAAATGTGATTAGTAAAGAGTACATCCAAAGAGTGAGAAGACTGCTAAAAATAAAATTGAAGAACACCATCAATACCTAGGCCTTACCTGTGATACTGGACACTGCTGGAATTATTAACTGGAGACAACCTGGATAGTTTGGGCCAAAAAATAAGACAACTGATAAGTATTCATAATGCTTAAATCTCCGTAGTAACGTTGATAGTTTATACTTTCTTTGTAGAAATGGAGGCAGCTGTTTACTATAAGTTGAATGAAGTGTTGAAGAAGAAATGCAAGCATTGACTGATGATGTAAAAGACAACCAAGAGCAAGCATTGACACAAGGTAAAATTGGAATTTACTGGATGTACAGGAAATATAACATGAAAATAGTAGATCATATACAGAATGATAGTACAAACTGATTATAAACAACAACATAATGCAATTACCAAAATGATTCACTGGAACATCTATAAAAATTATCCTGTGCCAGTAATGAAAAAATGATGGAATATATAGTTGAAAAAGTAGTCAAAAATAAGCAGGTTCAAAGATTGTGGGATTTCCGAATATAAACAGATAAAGCCTTGGCATATAACACACCACATTTAACTGTGGTTGAAAGAAGAACGTGTAAATAATTGATGTGGCACTATCAGGGGAAAGTAGAATAGAAGACAAAGAACTCAAGAAGATCACAAAGTATCAAGATCTAAAAACTGAAGTTGAAAGATTATGGCATAAACCACATGTGATAATCCCAGTGGTTATCAGTGCAATAGGTACCATACAAAAAAATCTTTGACAGCACTTAAAAATTCTGTACATTGACAAAGTTTGCATTTCTCCATTACAAAAAGTTACACCACCTGGATTAACACATATACTAACTACACTGATATGTTCATGATACCCTAGGTTCATAGAATGCTATCTATGAAGGTCTACACTAGTTAACTGCAGCTGTGATTTTACATTGTTGTATAAATAACAACAGAACAACTGGAGCACCACTTGAATAGCATTGGCACCAGGGGTGGGTTGTACTTACCTTCACTACCAATTCGCAACGGGAGTGTGTGCGCACAGAAGCTTCTGCACACACGCAGATCATTCATGATGATGTCCAGGTGGGTGGGTGGAGCCTCCCACTGCCGTTATTATCAGTTTGCAAGAGCAACCCACCACTGATTGGCACTGATAAAAGTCATCAGCCAATTGCAAAGGGCAGTTTTACATCCTGTGATGATACCTTTAACACTATCAAACATCAACATCTGCCTATTCCAGGTCCTTGGTAAGGATTCAAAAAGTGAATTAAAATGCAAAATCCAATTAGAACATCTGGCTGACTGTGTGACGAGCCATAGTAATAATAATCCCATTGTAAAGCATCATCTTGTAATCTTTCCTGATAACGTTGGGCAGTTCTTACTTGTTTTACAATAATTCCAGTTCTGAAAGATAATTTTGGGTTTATTTTTAATTTAAAAATATAGTTTTGAGTAAGGGTAGATAAGACATGCTTTCACCAGTTCATAAAGTATATTCTGTCACACCCCCAACAAATATTAATTCATTTACACGTAATCTTCATTCAGCAACCATGGTTGAAACTGGCAACTCAGTTATTAAGCAACATGGTCAATAAATATGACTGTGTTTATGGTCCTATTTCAGGTTTTCTTTGCTTTACAAGTTATAAGTGTGAGGGTTGGTTGCAAAGTTGCTTTTCCATCACCATTGTAATTGTAAAGGGTTGCTAATCAAAGCAGTTATTAAATGATAATTACCTGTATTTTGACTGAGCTTCCTCCCAGTTCTAGTTGTTTTCAGCGAACAACAAAATACTTAAGATCATTTGTCTATCTGTCTATCTATTTGTCTATTGAAAGTTGGTCCTAGAATCAAAATCAAGAAAATTAGTTTTTTTCTAAAAGAAAAAAAAAGGAGGGACTATTGTTGAACAACGCTGGGTCCTTGTTCCAAAATCCAAGATTATCACTGGGAACTACTGAGTTTAAGTAGATTTGAAAGATGTTTTCTCTACTACAAAGAGTTTAACACCAATCTACAGTTTCTACCTCCTAAATTTCACTAGAAGGAAAGGGTTAATCTACTGCCAACTAAGAGCAGAAGTCTAGACTTTTAATAACAGTACCAGATCCAAAGCCATCATTCTGCTTGTCATTGGCAGTGGCTGATTTTTAATTCCTTATATTCTTATTATCAAATGGCTGAGAAAATGCATTCAGAGGTAACTAGTTCAAACTTTTGTTACATTAACATTATGACATTTGAAATAACCCAGAAACCAAAGTTACAGGTGCAGCTCCAAAATTATTTATAGTTTTACCTTAATAATACGAGACTCTCCTAAACATATTTGTTTTGTAAAACAAAATTAAGCAGATTTGTACAATGCTCATTCACTGTACAAGTCAAGCAATGTATATAAGACAACCTAGGAAACCATACTTAAAGAAACCATCTCCCTGATTTAGTACAGTTAGAATGTTATAAAACATTATATTCTAGAATCAGTTTAGAACCTATTTGATATGAACTCCAGAATCTCCACTTAAAAATATGTATGCACTTCCCTTTTTCATGACAGATGGATAATTATTTATTTAATCAATGTGTTACTCTAGGCAGGAAAAAATATTAAATTAAAAAAAATAACCACCATAAATAAAAATATTAAAATACGAAACAGTTGAGGAAAATATCACAATTGACATTTGGTAATGCAGCCAGGAGACAGGTGTATTCAGGGCCCAAGGGTTGGGCATTATCCAACTGTCAGTTATTTTAAAATTTCCTGAAAAATAATGTGCCAAAAAATATTGTTCAGCTCAAAATGAATGAGTATGTTTCATCTATAGTCAATAAATTGTAACAATTTGGTGAGCTAACTTCATTAAGTAGGTAATGTATTGTATTTGTCCACAATATATTGGCTGAAATATGAAGGTGCTTTAAAAGACTATAGACCAGTAGTGGGTTTCAATTTACTTTGCTACTGTTGTGCTTGTGCATGTGTGTGTGATGCTTCTGCACATGTGCAGAAGCATCCAGATGGGTGGGCGGCGCCTCCCGCTGCTGCCGCTACCAGTTTTCTCGATCTAGTGCAAACCGGTAGCAACCCACCACTGTTATAGACCCTTCTCCAGTATGACCACTGAAAAATCAGTTATACGTATTTTTACGTGTATCTAGCTATTTTTAAAAATAAATAAATACTTCCCTATGTTAAACTACAGAGAAGGGGGAAAATATTTCACTAATATGTAACTGTTTTAACATTTATAAAACTTATGTGGCTGCAGGTTTCTAGTGTAAACTTTATAGCTTTATACGTAGCTAAGACATACATACACATTCTCAGGACACAATGAACTTTCTATAGTCACATCAATATTCCTTTATATTTCAATTCAAAGTAAGTAAGACAAGCCCAGATTATATGAGTTTATGTTCAAAATCTTGAACTGCATCAACAGCAAAGCAATGGAATCAACCTGTGTCTATTATTCACAGAAGTGTCCAGTATACCAAAGCAATATTTTGGTTGTCGAAATCTTATTTTCAAATCAAAGGAGACTAATGTCTTATCTCATAGCCTATACATTTGTTAAGGCACTTGTTGGACTCTATCCAACAACATGACATTTAATGTGGAGAAAAGCAAGGTACAAGACCTGACCCTGTAGCTCCAGCCTGCCAGCCCTCCAACTCCCAGCCACTCACCCTGCATGAACACCAAGTGAGAGCTGTATTGAAGGTCATGAATTCCAATAAAGCTGCAGGTCTAGATGGAGTGCTGGGGATAGTGGTAAAAACCTGTGCTGACCAACTATCAGAGGTCCTAGCAAGGATTTTTAATATCTCCCTGCAAACAGCCAGTGTTCCATCATGTCTGAAAGCAGCCACTATCATTCCAGTCCCAAAGAAAATAGCAATAAACAGCCTGAATGACTACAGACCCATTGCACTGATGTCTGTAGTGATGAAGTGCTTCGAGAGACTGGTTCTTCAATGCCTCAGGTCATGCCTTCCATCAAACTTTGACTAATATCAGTTCACCTACAGAGGAAATAGGTCGACAGGTGATTCCATTGCTACTGCCTTACATTCTGTAGTGAGTCATCTAGAGAAACCTGGGAACTACATCACAATGCTTTTCAAAGACTACAGCTTGGCTTTCAACATTTTGCTGGGCATTCTTATCGAAAAGTTGATTGACTTAAATTTCCCCTCTCTCACTTTGATTGGATTGGACTTTCTGACAGACCGGCCACAAACAGTGAGGGGTGGGTCTTTCACATCCTCCCCCTTGAAGCTCAGCACTGGCTCTCCTCAGGGATGTGTGCTCAATCCCTACCTGTACTCGTTGTACACATATGACTGTATATCATCTGATCCATCTAATATGATAATAAAGTTTGAAAATAATACCACCATACTGAGTCTTATTACAGGAGGAGAAGTTATCCACATGGTGCTCAGCAAACAACTTGCATCTAAACACCAGCAAGACAAAGGAGATGGTGCTAGACTTCTGCCCCACTCTACATCAAGGGGGGCTGTGTGGAGAAGGTCTCCTCTTTCAAATTCCTGGGAGTCCATCTTAGCCAAGATCTCACCTGAAAAAATAACACATTCCAGGAAGTCAGGAAGGCTAGCGGAGACTCCATTTTCTTAGGGTCTTGCGGAAAAATCAGGCGGAACAACAACTGATGACTTCCTTTTACTAGTCTACAATAGAAAGCGTCCTCACAAACAGTATTATGGTATGGTACGCTGGCTTGACAGCCGCAGACAGAAAGGCATTAGAGAGGGTGATGAGCACAGCACAAAAAATCAAGGGCTGCCCCCTGACCTCACTGGACAAAATTGCCAGGATCCGCTGCCTTAGCAGAGTAAGGAAAGTCCTCAGGGATGATTCACACCCTAGTCAGCTTTACTCTCCTACCATCGGGCAACAGATATAGAAGCATAACCAGCCAAACAAATAGACTGAAAAATAGCTTTTATCCATGGGCCATCAGACTTCTGAACGCAACATAACACCACAATTAGGATTAATATGATAGACTTGCAAGGCCAGCACAACATGCAACATGTTCATACCGGTGTAACATAATATAATGTTATATACATATATGTATATGGGAATGTGTGCTAGTTGTTACTTATTTGGGTTTAGGGATTTCTTTTTCTTTTATTTATTGAGTTATTGTGACGTATTCTGTCTTTTGGGGGGGGCTGCAGCAAAGGAGGCTCATTCAATCTCATTGTACACATGTTGTGCATTGACAATAAAGGATTGATTGATTGATTAATTAATTGATTGATTGATTGATTGATTACAAGTTCAGATTAGGCTCAAAAACAGTAACTGTGGGAGGGACCTTGGAGTTCTAATGGATAATCACTTAAACATTAACCAGCAAGGTGCAGTAGCAGGCAAAAAAGCTAATACAATCCTTGGTTGTATAAACAGAGGCATAGAATCAAAATCACATGATGTATTCATATCACTTTATAAATCCTTAGTAAGACCACACCTGGAATACTGCAATGTAATTGTTACGAGGAATGGTGGATCAGGCCCAATAAAGAGACTTGAGTCATCAAGTAAAATATCTCTCTTTTATTTGCAGGTTCATCATATCATCACTTGAATACATTAGGATCTGGAACATGGAGGAGTGTGCCCACTTTTTATACCTGTGGGCGGGGATTCAGGTAAGGAGGGGTCTATGGGAGGAGCTGACCAGGTGGGAGTCTGGGTTAACCCTTGCACTACTGAGCTATAGCTGATTCCTGGCACGGGCAGAGCATTTATACCTGACAAATCCCCCTCTAGATGCCTGACCCGTGTCTGTAGGCCTGACTGACTGGTTGGCACCCTGGGGTGGATGTTGAGCTTGGAAACTAAGTGTGAGTGTTGCTTGCCCTGTAGGGGTTTCGTGAGTATGTCTGCGGTCTGTTCTTCTGTATCGCAGTGTATGGCCTTTATGAAACCGATTCTGGAGAGCTGTCTAACGTGCTTATACTTTATGTCTATGTGCCTTGACCTTTGCCCTACAGCGTCGGACATGGATATCTCTATGGCGGCTTTGTTATCTTCGTAGATATTTATTGGGTAAGCTGGTTCTCTCCACACGCTGGCGAGTAGGTCGTCGAACCAGATGAGATTGTTGGCGGCTTTGGAGAGGCATATGTATTCAGCTTCAGTAGTCGAGGTTGCCACCAAGATTTGTTTGCCTGTGTACCAATGCACCGGACAGTTATTTAAGTAGAATATGTACCCAGACGTGCTTTTGCGGCCTTTGGCGTCCCCGGCCCAGTCAGCATCAGCGTAGCATGAGAGGATGGGTTCGTCGGATTTTTCAGGCTCTAGGGTTAAGCATGCATTGACACTTTGTTTCAGGTATCTTAGCACCCTTTTCACTGCATCCCAGTGGTATGTGGTGGGTTTGCTCACGTGCCTGGACAGTAAATTAACGGATAGAGCAATGTCCGGTCTTGTCCAGTTAGCGATATACAGGAGGGAGCCTATGACTGACCTGTACAGCGTGTTGTCTCCAAATTCGGGTGATTCATCATGCATGTTTTTTAGGAAGTCCACCTGCATGGGTGAATCACATCCCTTGGCGTCTGCCATGTTGCACTTATGGAGTAACTCTTCTATTTTCTCTTTCTGTGACAGTTGGAAACCTTTTGGTGTTTGATTGACTTGTACTCCCAGGTACCGGTTTATCTTTCCAAGGTATTTTAGGGTGAAATGCTCACTCAGCCTGCTGGCGAAGGTGTTGCGGTTGGCTTCGTGTTTGCTGATGTATAGAATGTCATCCACGTAAACTAGGATGTATTCTGGCGAGTCCCCCTCTTTCCTGGTGAAGAAACAGTTGTCAGCTATGGTCGCCGTGAATCCCATAGACTTCAGGGCCTCTACCAGGCATTCGTACCAGCATTTGCCTGATTGCTTTAGCCCGTACAGGCTCTTATGAAGTAACCAGGTGTCCCCTCTGTTGGTTTCTTTGCTGTGGGGGGCTCTGATGTATATCTCTTTGTCTAGTTTGGCGTGCAGGTAGGCGGTCTGCACGTCGAACTGGTGCACCTCCAGCCCTAGCAAGGATGTGATGACCAAGGCGCTTTTGACGCTCTCTGTTCTTACGGTGGGCGAATAGGTGTCTGTGTAGTCCTCCGGAAACCTTTGAGCAAACCCCTGGGCAACCAATCTTGCTTTGTATAGGCTTTGGCCGCCCTCTAAGTTCTTGACCTTGAAGATCCATCGGGTGCCTATTGTGTTCTTGCCCTCTGGGACTTTGGTGGTGGTGTATACCTCCAGCTTCCTCAGGCTGTCCAGTTCTTTGGCCATGGCTAACTCCCACTTTGCCCTCTCCCCCTGGGGTAGTCTCAGTACCTCTTCGTAGGAGTTTGGCATAACGTGGTTCGTGTGCACGTGCATCACGTAATCATTTAGCCTTCTTGGTAGCTGGTTTCTGGTTGACCTGACCGGTCTGGTTGCTGTCTGCTCAGTGTCATGCAGATATCTGGCCTCTCTTTGTGTCAGTGATTCGACACTTATCTTGAGATGATTCTCTTTCCATCCCTCAACCTTGATGCCTTGGAGGTTGGGCTTGGGCCTGCTCCCTTCCTGTCTACCCACTGTCTCGTTTTTGTTTTGAGTTTGCTCGATTGGACTATCCTCCCGCTTGGTGGGTACCTCATTTAAGTGTATTCTGGACCAGTTGGCTTGCTCATGGAATGCCGCTGTTCTAGAGACCACAAACCTATTATTGCTGTCCACAAACCTGAATCCCTTGGTTCCTGGCTCGTATCCCATAAACCTGAGCCTTCTGGACACCTTATCCCCTTTCTTGCGCAACTGCTTGGGTATGTGTACATCAGCAGTTACACCGAACACATGTAGGTGTGCTATCTGTGGCTTCTTGTTATACATGATCTCGTATGGTGTTTTGTCAATCACACTGGACCACGTTCTATTTAGTGTGTAGTTGGAGTAGACCAGGGCTTCAGACCAGAAGTGTTGGCCAATGCCCGCGTCCTCTAAGGCGCACCTGACCATCGTTTGCAGTGTGGAGTTCCGTCGTTCTACGACCCCGTTCTGAAAGGCGGAAAACGGGGATGACGTAAAGTGAATCACGCCTTTGGACCTGAGCCAATGGGAGAAGTCCTTAGATAGAAACTCAGACCCTCTGTCGGTCATGATTTGTTTGATTTGTTTGTTGTTTTGGGTTTCTACTCTTTTATAAAACTCTTTGAATTTTTGGAAGGCCTCATCCTTCTTTCTTAAGGTGTAGACGAAGCCATATCGATTATAGTCATCCACTATGGTGAGGAAGTACCTTTTCTTGTAATTTATGGATGGTCTTAGGGGCCCTACCAGGTCCATGTGTACTAAGTCGAATATTTGTTTGGCGGCACGTAACGATTTCTTGGGTCTGGGTTTTACCTTTAGTTTTGAACACTTGCACACCGAGCACTCGAGGTAGTTTTCACAGTTTTTTATTATGACACCCTCGGTACAATTGGCCATTTTCTGTATCACAGGAAAACTGGCGTGTCCAAGCTTCCAGTGCAGCAGATGGGCACAGTCGTCATGCATTGGTTTGCCTATTGAGGGCCTCTTTGGGGTGTGTTTGTTGTGTTGTGTTTCTGATGTCGTGTTATCATCGCTATCTGTCTCTCTCCCGCCTACCTGTTCACCCTCAGTCCTGTCTTGGTCAGTGTCCTTTGCGTTCTCTGAACTGGTGTTTATGCTGTGGGTGTAATCCTCATAGAAAGTTATGTAAGGTAACCCTTGGTTAACGGTTACTCTTCCTACATCTTCCCCATCCTTGCTAACCTTGACACTGCCTTTTGTGAAGGTCACCTCAACCCCTGATTCCTTGCTAAGCTTTACTGCGGCCAGGATGTTGTGGGGTATCTCCGGGACTAGCAGTACCCCCTCTATTTTCCCTACGCCTGGTAATGTAATTGTCCCTTTGCCTGTTACTCTAACCTGGTTTTGGTCCGCAACTTTGATCGAAAAATCCTCCCTCTTGAATGATGAGAGTAGTTTCTGGTTGTAGGTGGTGTGGTTGGAGGCTCCCGAGTCCAGGAGCCATGAGCTGGTGTCTTTGTCTTGGTGTGTGGTGTGAGTGTGCTACCCTATCCCATATAGAGACCCTGTCCTGCTGTCGCGTGAGCTGTCTCTGTTCCCCCTCTTATCCCTGGGAATGGGCGAGTCTCTACGCCTATACCTTTCTTCGGATGTGTGCCTTTCCGTTTGTCTGTACCTGTGCTCTGGCCTGCCTCTCTCCCTATAGTTCTTGGGGCAGTCCCTTTTGATGTGTCCCCTCGACCCGCAGATGTAGCACTCTGGCGTGTTGTGTTGTTTCTCTTGGAAGACTACTCTCTTCTCACTTTTGTGTTCTCTGGGAGGGCCGGGGCGGCTCCTCCTCAGATTATCTTCTGCGATAAGCTTGTTGGATAGCTTCTCCACGGATAGCATCCCTAAACTAACGGTGTCTAAGTGTGTCAAGAAGTTATTCCATGAGTGGTCTAAAGAGTTGATTATCACGCTTTTCATAATCTGGTCGGAAATAACTTCCCCCCTAAGGTGTAGCTCTGCTCTGGTACCGCTCAATGACACTAGGTGCTCACTCATGGGGGTCCCTGGTTTAAGCCTGGCGGAAAAGAAGTCTTTGGAAATTTGGGTGGTGGTGGACACACTCTCACTGTAAAACAACCCAAACATTTTTCCTATAATTTCTGATACCGTGAGGTTATGGCCTATACAGTGGTAAATTGTGGGAGATATGCTGGCAATCAAAAGATAGAATGCCCTATGGTGCATGCAATCCAGCTCTAAGGTCCATGGTCTCTCTGGGGGGTCATTAATAAAATGAGACATATTTTCTTTCAGGAATACTACCTGGAGCTGCTGTGACCACTCTAGGATATTACCCCCATCCATCCTCAACTTGGGAAAGTCAACAGGTAAGTTCCCAGCACTATTTGTAAAATTACTTACTGCTGGCTGCTGTCCATGGTTCCTTATGTGTCTATAGCAGCAGTAAGGCATGGGAACGCTTGCCAGTAGTTTAAAAGTCCCGCTTTGTAATTTTTTTCTTTTTTCTTCCTCTAGGCGGAAGAGCGCATGCGCGAAGTCCATTTCAGCTTCGCCGTCGCTGTGGAAGGACCTGTTCATCGCGGCTCCGCTGTAGAGGCTTCTGCCGGTCGGGTAGGCCTCAGCTTCGGCCTTGGGGGTCCAGGTGTGCTCCGGAAGGCGTCGTCCAGCAGCTGCTTCTCCGGAATGAAGATCCTGGCGGTGCTGGGGCTCCGGCGATGGCTGTAAGTAGCTGCCCCAATCCATGCGGTCCGGGGTGCGCGGCCTGGGCGATCGGAGGCGCGGTGTCCCTGGGGTGCGAAGGTGGGCTGGCGAATTGTCACGGGCGTCGGTGGCTCTCGGGTGGGTGTTCCGATGCCCCTCTCCTCGTCTTCCCTTTTGTTTTGGCCTCTCCGGCTTCTCTTTAGTGATTTTGAGGCCTGGGCCGAAGGCGGCGGCAAGGGTCTTCATGGCCCTATCCACTTGCCGCTCGCTGGGGGTGTACCAGGGGTCGGAGTCGGATTCAGTCCCCTCTCCCCAGTCACTTTCATCATTGTTTATGGTCTGGCATTTTTCGCGCGCCGGCCATTTTGAATTCTGTTTGCTGATTGGTTGGGGGTCAGCCATCTTGTCCGACCATCTGGACAAAGATGGCCGCCGTTTCAAATTTAGAGCGGGGCTTTGGGGCTCAGTGGCCGTTGGGGGTGCCCTTTTGGGCGATCCACTCACCGAGTCCAGCTCCTCGAGTTCGGAGTCCGAGCCCTCTTCGCTCCTTGCCACCTCGCGGTCAATTATGAAGCTCCGCAGGTCGGCAAGGAGGTTCTTGTCACCGGCTCGCTCTTTCAACAGCTGCAGGACGTCGAGTCGCAGCTTCTCTTCTTCTTGATCGTAGTGGTGGGCCCTTTTCCCTTTCTCGATCTCCCCCCTTTCTTCCATCGCGGTGGCTTTGGGGGTGGTTGAGGTTCCTGCCTTCCCTGGCGAGTCCGATGGGTTGCTTTCCCGTTGCTTCGGGGGTGTCGCCATTCTGCAGGTAGGTATGGGTCCTTGTCTTGTGGCTTGGGATCTCTGGGCCTTACCAACCATCCTCTGCTACCATATTGTTACGAGGAATGGTGGATCAGGCCCAATAAAGAGACTTGAGTCATCAAGTAAAATATCTCTCTTTTATTTGCAGGTTCATCATATCATCACTTGAATACATTAGGATCTGGAACATGGAGGAGTGTGCCCACCTTTTATACCTGTGGGCGGGGATTCAGGTAAGGAGGGGTCTATGGGAGGAGCTGACCAGGTGGGAGTCTGGGTTAACCCTTGCACTACTGAGCTATAGCTGATCCCTGGCACGGGCAGAGCATTTATACCTGACAGTAATCTGTAATTTTGTCAAGTGGTGAGCAGCTTTGGTCACCACATTACAAAAAAAGATGTTGGGACTTTGAAAAAAGTGCAAAGAAGACTGTTAAGATGATTAAGGGCCTGAAGACAAAAACATGAAGAATAGTTGCAGGAATTGGGTATGGTCAGTCTAGAGAAAAGAAGGACTAGGGGTGACATGATAGCAGTATTCCAGTATTTGAGAGGCTGTCACAAAGAAGAGGGGGTCAATTTATTTTTCAAAGCACCAGAAGGCAAGACAAGAAACAATGGATGGAAACTAATCAAGAAGAGAAGCAATCTGGAATTAAGGAGAAACTTCCTATCAGTGAGGACAATTAACCAGTGGAACGGTTTGCCTTCAGAAGTTGTAGGCGCTTCATCATGGAGGTTTTTAAGAAAAGACTGGACAGCCACCTGTCTGAAATGGTATAGGGTCTCCTGCTTGAGCAGGGGATTGGATTAGAAGATCTCCAAGGTCCCTTCCAGCTCTAGTCTGATGATTGACAGCCCATTATATAGCTCAATACATATCAGCTTAAATATATTTAGGATTGCAATCTCTTAGTCATCAGAAACAGAGATATCCATGTAGATTTAAAAGGAACTGTGTGTAAATTTCAATAAGAGAAAATTGATTCCTGGTAATTCTGAGAACGTAGTCATAAACAGAGACAGAGATGTGTGAAGTATGATATTAAAGTACAGCATATATAGATTTCTCTATCTCTATCTATCTATCTATCTATCTATCTATCTATCTATCATCTAGCTAGCTATTTATCTATCTATCTATCATCTAGCTAGCTAGCTGACTAACTATCTAGCTAGCTAGCTAGCTAGCTAGCTATGTAGCTAGCTATCTAGCTAACTATTTATCTATCTATCTTGGTAGGAGGAAAAAAACAGCCTGTATTTATTGTAATAAAATTTGAAAATCTTATATCAGGCTCTGATGAGTGATCTTAAATATTTAGCATTGTCACTAAGAAAAGCATCTGAAAATGTAGTATTAGAGACAGTTTGATTGAAAGATTAGGGCACCACCCTAGAAATTGGAAGACTGGGAGCTCTAGTCCCACCTTATGCTGGGTGACCTTGGACCAGTCAATCACTCTCAGCCCTAATAAGAAGGTAATGGCAAACCACTTCTGAAAAAATCTTTCCAAGAAAACTGCAGGGATTCAATATTGACTTGAAAGCATATATATGTTTAAGGATGCCTTTTGGCTGGTTTTATATCAGCTGATAAGGTAAGCCAGGACTATTATGCCCATTTTGCCAATAGGAGCTTACAGAGTTAGCAACAAGCCTAGAACATTTTATAATAAAGATAAGGTGTGTAGTGTGTAGTGTACTCATATACTGCAACATCAGTAGAATTTCTGCCTCCTCTGAGGAGGCCTCAGAAGAGAGAAGAAATAAAGCAACATAACTGTTCACTTTTAAAAGTGGGAGATAGTGCAGTTTCTCTTCACAACACTTTGAAAATTTGCACCGCTCTGATTAATATAGCAGTATACACATATTTGATGATAAAAATGTTAGGCTCTTACGTTCTTCTTGCTTTGAGGAAACTGTTTATATGTGTCCATAAACTCAATCTGGAATTGAGCTTGACCTGAAGAAGGTTTTTGTCTCTATGAGAAACCAAATTTAAATTGTAAGATTGAGCAGAAACAAAGCCAACTGGAAATAGATGACTGAATGAAAAGTTGCTTTCAGATCATGTCTGAATTGAATTCAGTTAGTGTAAGTTAGGGAGTGACTATTTTTTATAGTAATGTATGAGAATTGTATACAGTCATTACATGTCCACATGACCCCAATAGATGGTTTATGGTATTCTCTGTTTCAAATGCACACTTCTACACACACACACACACACACACACACACACACACACACACACACACACAAACATACACTTGCATACACACTTTATAAGGCTATTGTCAGAATGGCAACATCATTATGCAGGAGTCATTCTGAGCATTTATAAAGTTTTTATGCTTACTATATTATTATTAGATTCCTATTACCCAATTAATTCAGAGCTGATTTGACAGATAGGAATAAAACAAATGATTATATCTGAGCAAATATGTGTACAAAAGAGATTGTTCCTGCATCAAATCACCAATTCTCTGAAACTAGCCCCGTCTTCACCTCAGAGGGCAGGTGATAACAGTCTGCCTGTACTAAGACTATGATGAAAAATCTGAAATGAACTGGCCAGAAATGGTCATTCATAATAATGAATATTTTGGTGTGATATCATATGTCACATCTTCTTACCTCAAACATTCATTCCTTTCTTCTTGCAGCTCTTCTTCTGGTCTCAAGCAGCATTGTTTACCATTATTTACAGTTATGCAGCTTTGCTTTATTGCATTGGAAAGAAGCTGAATTACTAAGAAGGGAAGGGAGGGCAGTGGGGACCCATGCTAGCTAGCATAAATTCAGAACCTGCTACGAGCATATGGCAAATATAATTTGACTATGAACCTGCTATGCAAAGAGCCGCAGGCTTCCCCAAGTCTCTCTAAGCCTGGAAAGTCACCAGCACAATGTTGCATTTCAAAAGCTTCTTCATCCTCAAACTGAATTAGGGATAGGCCCCTTCTGTGTAAGCTTCTCAGCCACAAAGCTTTTATTTCAGCCCTTCTCATAAGGGTTCATCCCTTTTTCAAGAACACACATAGGTCATCTTCCTCAGGAAAAAAAAAACACACACACAATAATGCTGTTGTGTAAATCTTTTGAAAGAGGTGCTTCACAACGTGTGGGAACACATACAAAGCACCCCTCTTCGACTCATTAAATCAGATCTCTCTCTTTTTTTTTTTCGGGCTAGCTCAGCCGCTCTGGGCTGACTCTGCCCATGTGGGCACAATCAGCCACTTTGCTTTTACTTCTGGAAAACTCCATTTGAAGATTGTGGGTCCAAGCCCAGAAGAACCATTCAAGGATTTCTGAGATGGAAAAAAAAATGAGGATATTTAATAATATTCCTCAGTGGGAAGTTTTATATAGCTGTGTTTCTCTTTATCACCCTTGTCCAACCTGGTATCCAGCCAATATAAATTTGAAAAAGCTATTTAGTGTTAACCCAATTGGTCGGTGTTATTTATGATATAGTTAGTGAATGGTGGCAGTTAGGGTTTTCTATTGACAGTTTTCTATTACATTTCAATTCTTTATATTTCTTTATAAAACATCATAGTTTCAATAGGCATATGAGAAATAAATGTTTTATGGATGGACGCAAGGCTCGTATCAAAGGAAAAATGGTAAATATAGCAGTTGCAGGTTGCTGTCATGTTTGTTTTTTAAAGTTTGATATCTGTCAATGATCTTACAGTTCTGCTCAGCAACAAACATTTAAAAATCAGAAATCATTATACAATTAGAAATTGTCTTCCTCTGTACTTGAAACACAGTAAAAATATCAACTCTTCTATCCATATTTTCTTCCACTATTTCTTTTTCCTTCCATGAGAATTTGCAACTTTTACTTAAATAATTCTCTGTTGAACTCAATTGAGCTGAATGAAAAGATGTCACTAATTTTCTTTCCCCCACCAACCACCATCCCACCCAACCAGAAGTGGGTGGCACATACTATAACAACCAGTTCACCCAGAACCGAAAATGTGAACATGCACAGCATCAAAAAACTGGTGATTATGTAGCATAATCATGAGTGGTTGGGTGGGCCCAGCCATTGGTCGGAGCTACCGGTTCTCTCAAACTGGTCCAAACCGCAGCAGCCACCACTGCACCCAACCCAGAAACCTGCTCTGTGCAATTCAAAGAAACACAATTTTTCAAATAATCACAAAGATGCTGGGTCCCATATGATAGAAACCAATCCTACCAGGAAGTTTGCACACTGGAAGTTGACAACCCATTTAATCCAACAGTACATGAAAGGTGTAATATCTCCAAAGAACCATCATAAAAGCAGGCAAAGAAGAAATTGGATAATGGGAGAAAATAATGCCAGGATGATAGGACAGGGAATTTGCTGTGTGACTTAGAGCAAGATCAATGTCATAGTGCTAGATAATATGCTTATGTAGAGTCCATAACCAAGAGTCAAAAGAATGATGGTTAACAGGAAGAAGAACTGGTAGATATTGAAATTAAGTTATTCAAGTTGGGTTTTTTATATATATATAAATTACAGAAAAATAGATAATTTAGTATTTCTCTGAATTTCTTGTCCTTTTGCAAACTATTTTGCAAATGATAAGGGGAATAGTGAGCCGAGCAATAATGCAACATTTCCTGCTCTCTCAACATTCTCATACTTGATACTTATACTTAGCAACTTGGTAGTAACTAGTTTCTGAGTTGCTTTCTGTGGGTTCATCTGCATCTGCATTTCAGACATGCTAATTTCCTGTGTTTTCTTTATACAATGTAAGGCATCTAGGAGAAAAATTAAATTATCTATGAGGTAGAGCTAATTTCTTTATAGTTAAGGGCAAAACCAACTTGTCCTTAATTATACCTGACCTACAAGGAGTTCTAAAAGGATAGAAAATCATGAAATGGTAGACAATGGCCATGCTCATAATGTCAGAACTCTTGGTTGATGAAGTTCTTCAGAAATACAACCTGGATTTTTAAGATTTTTTAAAAAAAATATTTTAATTTAAGTTAATGCATAATTAATATAGGATAAGCATGATTATAAGTTGACAATAACACTATAGATAGAATAGATCCAGGATGGAGAAGGGCATATCTGGCTCTTCTGTACTTGTTGGACCAAATTTCATATAATGGTAATAAAGAAAATTGAGTATTGTGTTTGATGGTGCTTTTCCATGCATGTAGGAGATCTTTCCGTCCATGGAACAATCTTTCAGGCAGCAGAACTCACAGATAGTATGTGGAAATATGTGGAAATAGAAAGATATGCTTTATTAAGAGCCATGGTGGTGCAATGGTTAGAATGCAGTATTGCAGACTAATTCTGCTGAGTTCAAGCCTGATGAGCTCAAGGTTGACTCAGTCTTCCATCTTTCCAAGGGTGGTAAAATAAGGACCCAGATTGTGGGGGTAGTATGCTGACCAGCAGTGGGTTTCACATTTTGTTACCACCGGTTCGCCATGCACGCACCTTCCACACATGTGCCCGGCCTTCCGCGCATACACTTTGCTCATGCTTGTGCCTTCCGTGCATCCACCCAGCCTCAAAAATGTGCCTATATAGGACAGCATAGTGGTGGAATGGATGGACGGGGGCGGGGGTGGGGTTCGCCCAAACCGGTTCGAACTGGCTGAATACCACCTCTGATGCTGACTCTGTAAACCACTTAGAGAGGACTGTAAAGCATTATGAAGCAGTATATAAGTCTAAGTGCTATTGCTATTACAGCCAGCGGCAATATCTGGCATGCTACATCTCCCTTTGTCCTGAATTATATATTTATGAAAGATAGATATTCCAATTGCCCTAGTCTCAATGTCCAGGAACAGAAAAGGAATGGAAGCCATTTTTGCTGCTTTGCCCTACAGACTCTTGCATGTATCAAAGCTCCTAGTTTGAGAGAAGAGAAAGAAAGCTAGTTGCCTAGTGAGAAGACGAATTTAAAAAAAAATAATAAATGCCTCCCATCCACTTCTATTAGCAAAAGCATTTGCTGGATCAATTGGATTCAACCACAAGACTTCATTTTGAAGGCTGAAATAATATTTAACTTCAATCATGGAAGCTTCCCAGATCAATACCATTATTAGATAGCAAGAACTGGGTTTTGTGATTTAGGAAATATTATCTACTGATAAATAAATTCCTGCTATTTAGTTTACATCCCCTCCTATTTTTCCACAATAGCCCTTTCTGAAGCCCACTGGTGGTGTATGTTCTGTTTAATGACGGAATATCCAATGATTTGAAGCCTGAACTATAGCAGTTAAAAGAAAAGCAGAAGTGACTATCAGCACAACTTGAAAGAAAAATATTTTGAGAAAACAAAGCATTTTTTGCAGCTTATGCTAATGTAGTTTGTGGCAGTGTGGGCTCTGTAGGAAGAGTGTGGGGTTAAGGGTGGCTGTGTGGAGATTTAATGCCTTCTAAACCAGGCTGAACAAACCTTGAAAGGAGAAAAGGAGTTTGACAAGAATTTATAAATGCATACCTTATTTGAAAGTACCATCATTCATAATACCATTAACTCTATTTCACTAAACAAAACACGCTTTTCTTTTTCAAGGTATTCTCCATGAAGAGGAAAAAAACATTATGTGAAAAAATAAAGTGTTATTGCAAAACCAGTTAAAATCTGGAGTGAAGGTTTGAATAAACAAATTAAATTGCAATGGAATATAGTGTGCCTCAGAGCCATTTCTTGACAAAACAGTCATCTTATTTACACGCTTCACAATACCCCACCATAGATGTCGAAGGGGGAAAAAATAAGGAGAAAAATAATTAGCATATTAATCTTTTTTATGCCGTCATCTTTCAGGTCCAGAAGACCATGGTGTAATTTAAATCTAAACGCTTTCCTGGCATTAGAATTCATTTTAGATGGGTCAATTGTTCCATAATAAAGGGATAGAAGGTGTACTTCATGCAAAAGATTTATGCTTGCCATTTGTTCATATTCATGTGCTACTGAATACCCTCAATTCAGATGGTGATGGCTGCTCCTATCAGTCGCGCGCCAGCACCACAGATCACTAACCGGCAGCAATGAATTCCATTTGCAGGACAAAAAATACGGCGAAATTAACTCCTACAGTTTATTGATTTTTGCTTAACAGAAGCCAGTATAACAGCTCTATTGCCCTCATAATGATTAGTGACAAAAGTTTAATTAAGCAATTATGAAGCCAATAATAGAGTTGTCTGGCTTGCTTAGTTTTAGTCCGTTTAGGACTTATCTCCCGCCTGCACATCATAGCAGCTGGAATGTGCTTGAAGAGATTAATGCCGGGAGAACACAGATGCCTACTTTAATTCTGCTTCATGATGCTGTTTGAATGGAGTCGAGAACACAAGCTACCCTTTATCAAATTACAAGTCCGCTTTTCATGAATATGTAGTAAAAAAAAAATCTAGTTGTGGCTTCAAGGTGTAATTATAAAGACATACAACAAAAATGACACACAATTCTGTCTTAGTAATCCCTGCTATGAAATATGCATGATAATGTATTACTGAATAAAGACTTAACAATGTTATAAGAGGCTTTGGCATTGTACAGTTATCCAAACAATTGGCAGGCTTTTCCAAATGTTATTTGCGATATTGTCTGACCTAACATCTTTGTTTTTTCTCTCTCTCTTCGTCTTAAATATATTGTTTCGAGCTTAGTCCATTGTTATCTGCCCATAATGGAGTTAAAAACCATCTTATCAACCTGTGAGAATTCCCAATTTATTATGAGTGCTTAAATATGCTAATTCCAAAAAGAGTGAACACAAGCGCTTTCCACCACATTAATCGGTTTCTAAAATAAGCCCATTGTCAATAAATATATAAGGCAGGAAGCTGCCTAAGTTGTTATTGTTGTTATTTTAAGTCTAATTTAGACACAAAGAATATTGGCTATTTCAGTGCATGCAGCGCTGCAATCAAAACTGCATCTTGTTTCTACAAAAGATAGCTTGCAAAAAAAGCTTGCCCAGAAAACTAGCAAAGACTGCTTATATATATATACCATTAACATTTTAAAAAGTTGTGATATTCCAAACAGATAACGAGGATTGGCTACAAACTAAAATAAGGCATTTTGCAGATCATAATAAATTCCCCTCTATAGAAAAAGAATGTAATACCTTTCACCATAAAAATATTTAAAGCTTCAAAATTACGTTTCTTGAACATTTCAGTTTTTTCTGTGCAAGGTTATAATCATGGAATGCTATGATATCTGACTTCAGTATTTGACATTCAACAGTATTTCTATTTTGAATGTGACTTATTTGATAGCTGACATATAATAGGATTTAGTATTTCCTGGTAATTGGTAGTTGACAGCTTGAGTTGCCTATGTATGTGATGACTTGCCAAAGCAATCAAGGAAGGCCCCTCCAAATAATGATATTTAAAATATCCTCATTCAATTTTTGCAATCCTTAAAAAAAAAATCAAAATCTGTACTGTGAAAATTTGGGCAAATTTGGAAAGTCTATAAATCTTTATTTTAGCTCTTGTAGTAATAGCACTACTAGAGCCAGAAAGAGTTTTAAATCCAGTTTCTGCTTAAAAGATTGTGTTTGCATGACAGAAAAGCACAGGATCCATTTCTAACCCTTAGAGGTCCAAGGCTCATAGCAATAGCATCAGATTTCAGGCTTCAACTTGAGAATTGCATCTTAGCACTTCTCTTCCCTGTAACACGGAGGGTGGTTGGGATGAGCCATTTCCATGCACTGGCTAAATGAAGACAGCTTGTTATTGCCACCGAGCAGCTGTGTTTCCTATTGTATCACACAGCATCCCAGAGAAGGCATGTGAAGCTATTCTAGCATATTTACTGTGATTCATCTTGAATGGATCACCTATAACTCAACACAAAGCTCACATTGTTCCTAATCTTAACACAGATCTACGGTCCAATTTGCAACTTGAGGATGGGTGCCTGCTTTAATGACACGGTCTCTATCTTGCCATTGCTTGCAGTGGATGAGGAGGGAGTGTTATCATACACACATTATATCCTCTCCTCTCTCCATTAGTTAATATAGAAGATAAGAAGATAGTAGATGCTGGTCCTGTCCCTTGGAATCTTGAAATATAATCTCCTTATGGTTTTCTGTGAATAAACCAGAACACAGCAGAAAGTGTTTCATGTGAGAACAGCGATCAAGGGGTTTCAGTCCACCTTTCTGTATAATTTGTGCATGTATAAATATATCCAGAGGTTTATTACAGAATTGCGATTCTGAACCGAGTCACAAGAATTGATTCACAACACCAGTTCTGCAGCAACACCAGATCATGATATCAGAAAGATTTAGGGCACAATCCATCA
This sequence comes from Pantherophis guttatus, assembly GCF_059756535.1. Lineage (NCBI taxonomy): Eukaryota > Metazoa > Chordata > Lepidosauria > Squamata > Colubridae > Pantherophis > Pantherophis guttatus. The sequence continues at coordinate 126,503,312 of NC_142065.1, forward strand.
ATTTAGTCTCTACTTGCAATCCCTTAAAATAAAAAAAGGAACTCTTCAAGATGAGGGCACAGTAGTTATTGTGCCCACCTTTTTAAGTGAAATTAGTCATATACAGACCAAAAGAAAGGATTGTATTCCTTTCTTAAGCTTTTGGGTAGTTAAACACATGTTTTTCTTTTTGGAATTGAAAAGTGTAACAGAGGTCAAAACATAAGAAAAATCTATTTCTAGCTAGTCTAAAACAGATCTCTGCATTAACAGCAGTAACTGTAAGAGTGAAAAAAGCATTGTATTTTCTATTTTGTAAGATTCAGGATTTATCTAATAAGCTGTAGAATAATATTAGACGGTGGTGCATTACAGAAAGTAAAAAATTTTAATCAACTGATTATTGTATATTATAAAAATGTTTCCCACAAGAATACCTTTCTTAAGGTATTGGAAAAATAAATGTAAGGTCGCATTCATTCAATGGATGATCACACTTGCCACCTATGAGTGGATTGCCTATATAGATGTAACGTTTGCATGGCACGTATATAAAGAAATATGGAACTCATTTATACAAAATGTAGTAAGTTAAAGATGAATGATAGTTATAAAAATCTGTTAAAAATAAATATATATGTATTTGAATAATATTTACATTAGATAAGTATATATAGAATTGTAACTGTAGGCCGCCTTGAGTCACCTGGGGTGGATAGGTGGAAATATAATCAAATAAATAAATAAACTGTTACAATGCTATATTTATACTTTTCTGCTGCATTTTTTTCTTTCACTCTTTTTAAAGCACTTTTCATGTGTTGTTTCTTTTTTTTTGAGAAAGTATATATCTACATTACTTTTGTCTTTTCTTTTTTTAATGTTATTATTTTAAAGGCAATAAAATATTTGTTTAAAAAAAGAAAAAGTATATTTTTTTAGAGAATGAAAGATTTACTAAAGATTTACTACTTAGAGGATGAAAGATTTACTTCATAAGCTGTCAGTCCTTGAGGGACTATTTCTTGCCCACCCCCACCCCCCACTCCAGGAAATAATGCCTCATTATTTTGAATTGTGATAGAAAATAATTTGGGAAGAGGGCTAAAGTCCAGTAATGAGTTATTCTAAAAAGCCACTTGACAGAGTAATTTTGATCCTCTTGAATAATGATAATAAGAATGGAGAAAATCTAACAGATTAAACACGGCCTGTTTGTTTTACTTGTGTATTATCTGTTTTTAATCACAAAAAAAGGGAAAGGAGCAGGAGGTAGTTCAATAATTATTTTCCCCCAATCTTAATTTACTTGATTTGTAAGTAAATATGTCAGCACTATATGCACAGAAAAGTATGTTAATTATCTGAGTTTTACATTTCCATAATCTGCTATGCTTCCCATATTACGCCAATAGTGGAGGTGCTTGGGTACATTTAATTGAATTAGTGTAGCAAGGAATCTGCCCATCCAGTACCCTTGTAATACCCTATCTTGAATAAAATTTTAACTATTTGATAATTAGCTTAACCATACCTGTAACAGCTAATAAATTGTAAAAGGGCAGAACACTATCTTAATGATTCTTACTAAAATGACAGAACAATTAAGTGTTTATTGGCAAGAAAAAATGAAATCAGGGAACTAATTAAGTTAGGGGGAAAATATCTCATGAATATTTCTTTGGATGACAACATAAATGATGGGTGGAGCAAAACTGAATAAAACTGAAAGACAAATCTTGCAGCTGACCACATGTATGAAAAATAAATCATTCCTACTTTCAACAGTATTATTACAACTAACAAATAAATACCTCAAGAATCAAGTATCGCTATCAATGCAAATACAAAGATTGTTATGTCTCAAACTTAGGCTCAAATGCATTGTTTATTATTAATATGTGGGAAAAAAGCCGACTCTATGAATTATTTGTCTTTAAATTTTATCACCTAAGTGAAGTGCCTCTCTGTCAGTCAATATAAATAGTAGCAAAATAAATAAATAAATCTCTATAGCAGTATCATTCTTGTCAGTATAAATTCTGCTCAACATGATTTGTGGATCTTTTAAAAATGTTCAAGAAGCAAACCTACTGCCCATTGTTCTTATCAGCTTCAAGTTTCCAACAAAAAATTCTCACCTACTTAATCTTTTTCTGCTGCTTGAGAAATGTAGAAAGAATATTTACCTTCATACACATCCATGGCAGTTTAGACTGCTGGGTTAATGTAAAAACAATATGCCAAAAATCTGAAGACTAAATATTAAATATTACCTAGAATAATAAAGCCTATATGATGGGCTTAAGAAATGCTAATGAATATGAGATAAAAATTATACCAGTCTGCTCCTTCAATGCTGAGTTTGTTCTTCCTTCTTGGGTGGGTTGGGGGGATGGTGGCAAAATGGAGAGGGGAAAATAGAACAGTTTCCTAATAGGATTCACATCTTATTATTGGTGCTGATATGCGGTTTGCCTTAACTCACCATGATTACTTTTTTAGAAGCTTTTCACTTTTCCCCAGCTGATCCTCGTCTTGTTAGGCAGGCTTAATGACACTTCAGTCATTGTGGCTTTCAAGCCGAGGCCTTCCACAGTGAACAGAGAGTTGACATTTCCTGACATTTTCTCAACTAATTACAGGACAAATAATTAAGCATGTTCTCGTATGTAACAAATGAAGGCGAAAGTCGTCTGTCAGTGATGGTGATTGATGACACTCTGGGAGACTTTATCTGATGGGCCCTGCCATGCGGTAGAGGGGAGAAAGCAAATTTATTAGAATGAACAATGCAAATTCCAAGTCATCTCATCCGGTTATGCGCCAAAGCAATATCCATGTCAAGGTGAATGTGACAATGAAAGCAAAATATTTGCATTTTGTGGAACAGGTTGAAGGGAAAATCAGAGCAAGAAGATGACAGGCCTAATTATTTTGGCTTATACAGGCTAGGACAGCTGTTTCTGGTGTCCTGAACAAGCCTGTCACACAGGTAACTAAATAGGTCTGCATAGAAGCTGGTATGCAACACTGTGCCGAGATGTCTCCCACTAATGACCAATGCTAATGTTGCTGCCATCCCAGAAAAAACAGTCGATGTGTCACAGTGCACCTTCTGCATGGCAGTCAACATTGCACGACCTAATTACTTGTTAGCAAATTAATTCCTATCTGTCAGTATCTATGCCAGTGTCATTTTCAGACCATTACAAAATTATACCATCGCTATAGCAACTGCAAGCATAGTTAAAAGGGGGGGGGGGGGAAATCCAGAGATTCAGGAAAAAGTGCCTAGTTAGGCAGAAGACTAATAATGTAAAATTTAAATGGAGATGATGCTCCTGCCATCCTAATTTTCTTTATCTCGATTACACATTTGATCAGTGATCATTAAACAATAATTTAAATTTTCCAGCTCCTACCCTGTGATTAATATTTCATCTGATTAAAAGCCTTAACCCACAACAGCTTCTTTTTTATTTTTTAGGGTGAGGGAGAAAAGGAGAACCAAGCTCAGCCCTGAACAGTGTCAATGCAATTAATTAGGAGCAAAAAGTGACATGTTTTTTAAAAATGAATTCTAATACCAGAATTTATATGCAAATACAACGAACTGATGGCATTGGCTGATTTCTCCTTGCCTTTGTAGCTTATAAGAAACTATAATCTGAATATGTTACATCCTGACACCTTTCAGGCTCCCTCCCTTTTCTCTTTCCTTCTCCTACCTTCTCCCCATCATTGTTTGCCCAGTCCATTTATCCCAAAGAATGTCAGATCTTCTTCCTTGTGTTGACTGTTTCTTAGTAATTCAAGATGCTAAACCTAAATCTCAGACATGAACATTTTATTTGGGGGAACAGTTTGGGAAACTGTGAAGAAGCAGAGAGAGAAGCAGTAATGCCCCTGGTATTAATATTAAAGACAGCTCTAAAATTAGAAGGGAAGGGTGAGTTCCAGAGAGGTCAATTGCAACTTTTTGGTTAAAGGCCCACAATTGCAGACTGAAATGGATAGATTCCTTAGGAAAATCTGTGATCTTTTTGGCACACAGACCATTTTCCTACTGTCCTTCACTATTACCTGTTTAGGTTTTGGTTTCATACTGTACTATTTTAATATGAATTTTAAATCTGTTATGGCATATAGTTAAAGCAATAAGAAATCACTAGAATATTGTAAATATGTCTGAAAATCAGCAATGACTCAATTAGCACATTAATCAGCTAATGTTTTCATGGATGAACTATAAGCAATAGTTGTTCATGAGGTTCAATGTAAGTGGCACCAAATTTCTCTGCTAGAAATGAATATTTAATGACTACTGAATAGGAAATATGGGGGGAAAGTCTTTGCACTTTCTTTCAAACTTAAACAAGCTGTAACTAATGTGAGTACTATTAATTTCAACTGATCTGCTCCAATTATGATTAAGTCTAGATTCAGCCAAATACCTAATTCATTATTTTCCTGAAAAAAATGCCTCTGAATGGCATCTGATTAAGATTAAATAGCTTAATTCTTACAATTTATCAGTATGAATTCTTGATGCGATGGACAACCTCCAAAATTAAGAAACTCTTTTACTCAACAAGTGTGCATATTCCTCAGATATTAAAAATTTGAGGTTTTATTTGCTTCTTTGTTTTTCCTGCTTCCTTGCAACATTTGAAATGGCAGACCATATTATTTGAAACCAATCACCAAGCTTTATTTAATAATTATGCCTCAATTAATGAATAGATGTTTTCAATATGGTGCCAAAGAATTACTTTGCAAGAATTAATTGGCACCATGACTATCAGGATTTCATTTCAATGATGTGTTTTCCACATATGTAATAGTAATGATGTGAAGCACATATTGTATGTAAATTAGTGATAAGAAATTGATGAAATCTTGAAAATTTGTGTCCAGTTTTCACTGAGTCAGTAAATCTATATTTTTACTTGAATCTTTAAAGTGCAAATATGGGGCCAAATAACTAGATAGTTCAGCCTCTCTGATACACTGGTATTCAATTTTCTGAATGCAAATGGTTGTTCTGTGTAGAGAAGTACATGCATATATTTCTCTATTGCAAGTTCATCCCATATGCAACATAAAATGGGGCAGAACAGAGCAAAATTTTTTCCTACAAATTTTTTTAATGTCATAATTCTGATGAAAATATACAGCACTCCCAGCAAATTTTACCTCACATGAAAATAAATTTGCATCAACCAATGAACAAGCTGAAAAATTAAACATTAAACAAATTTCAATTATAACAGTATTTCAGAAATTTGAGATTTTCAGGAGAAAGACCAAGTAAACTAAAACCAGCAATATATTTTGTAGGCAAGAATCTTTTGTGGCCAAGAATCAGAAGACAATTACAAACACATTTCAATAAACTCAGTGGTGTTTTATATCTTTAGATAAATTTTAGCTAATGTTAATAATGGCAGAATCACAATGAAAGTTTTTGTAGGATTCAAATTAGCTCTTTCGGGTGAAGTTGATACTCTGGTTTTGGTAGGATAATCACTATAGCTCCTTTCAACTGGATTGGGTCTTTAGCTTAGAAAATCATTTGTGAGGAGAAGGAATGCTACTTGGATATCAGTATGCAAATGCATAAGTCTGCATTGATTTTCAGTTTTGATTAATTGGTTCCAGCCAGGAGATTAACTGTTTTTGGAAGATACCAGCCTAAATCCATCATTTTGAGCTGTATAACATGGCTGTTTTTGTTAAATACAAATGCACATGTGGTGAATTTCTGGAGATATAGACCTGCTGGAAACCATTTGAATGGATAATTTGGGTGCATCAGAGAAGAAACAAATGATATGAAATTAAAATGGTCATTAAAGATTAACTCATCAAGAGCTGTAAGTGATTTCTTGCTGGTAATGGAAATGACTCTCCCTTGTTTAGCATACTAAATGGCATTACGTCTGTTTAATAGTTCCCGGCTTGTTCTTGAAAATGGCTTCTGCTTAGGAATGAAGTTATGTTTTTGTGGTAAAGCTGGAATGGCCTCTGTAACTTTATCTCTTTATAACTTAATCAACTTTATAACTTAATCTTTTCATTTCAATTGAATGTACTCAAGCACGTGTATATAGGCACTGTTTCCATTTAAGTACCTTCATGCAGCCTTTACATCCGATAGTTTTAATCTCTGCTATATGCAGTGAATACATATACATACTAAGGGGGCCAGAACTTGTGAATAATCTATGTTCACAAAATTAAATCTTGCACAAGGCTGAGAGCCACCTAGAAAAGATCTTTTAGGCCAGGGTATGTTGTCAGATAGTGTGGCCCTTAGTAATAGCACTTTGCATATTTTAAGAGACAATAAAATGGGTCAGAACTGAAATCTACATGATTAATATGCCAAATTATAATAGGTAATATACTATGCACCAGTGGCATAAATAGAAGAGGGAGAAGGATCAAAATTTGTATGATAATGGGCACAATGTCATGATTTGTGTTTGAATCAACGTAATGTAGACTGTAGATTGGATGATTGTAATGAAATATAATCAGTTTACTGATACAGTTTATTGATAGTTTATTGAAATGCTTATGTAGAATTTTTATATACATGGATTGATTGATTGATGATTGATTATTGATTATGTGCCATCAAGTTATTTACAATTCCTAGCAATCACATAAATAGATTTTTTTCATGATGATCTATCCCTAACCTTTTCTTCCAAGTCACTCTTCAGGCATTCATCACCACTGTAACTGAGTCCATCAGTCTTGCTGCCAGTTATTCTCTTCTCTTATTTCTATCTACTTTTCTCAGCATTACAGTTTTTCCAGAGAGATGGAACTTTGGATATGGGTCCAAGGTAGGAACATTTGAGCCTGGCCATTTGTGCCTCCAGTGAAAATTTTGGATTGGTTTTTTCAATGATTTATGTTGTGTTCGGCACACTGCCTGATGATGGAGATGCCGTATTCCGATTGGTCAGCACAAAGTTGCCGCAAGGGCAGGAGTCTCTGCGCTTCCGGATTGGTTAATGGAGTCTGACAGCTACTATATAAAAGCTGTCAGCCTCAGTTGTTGGAGAGAAGTTCCCTGAGTAGCTGTTAACTGTTGTACCATTAAAATAGTTGTTGAACATTCCATGTTGCCTCAGTCAATGCCTTCCACCTTGCTACAGAGCACTGGCGACAAAGGTGGGATATGAGGCACACGGGCAGTGTAGTCCATAACTGAGCGGCTACACTGAGATTGTGCTGTCATCCACCGCAACGGAATATCTCCATGTCACACAGACACCAGTTTAAGAATGGCTCTGCCAACATTCGCCCCGTTTGATGCCACTGCCGAAACCTGGGATGCATATGAGGAGAGGTTCAAGTGCTTCTTAGAAGCAAATGATTTTACCAAACTGTCAAGCAGCCGGAAGAGGGAACATTTTTTGAATTCATGCAGTCCTGAGGTATTCGCGACAGCTACAGCTTTAGTCGCCCCTCAGCCAGTTCATATGGCGTCCTGGGAAGTGCTGAGGGAGAAATTGAAGAGCCTGCCATCCCACATAGCCTGCCATTTTAACTTGAGGCAAATATTGCAGGAGGAGGGGGAATCGGTAAATAGGTATGTGGCTCGCCTCAGAACTGCTGCTCTGGACTGCGAGTTCAGGGACCTCGAGGATGCCCTGGTGGAGCAGTTAGTTTGTGGGGTTAGAGATATTAGGCTACAGAGATGGCTATTAGCCAAGAACAACTTAGATCTACAGACAGCTCTTGAAGAAGCCCAGGCAGAAGAGATGTTGAATAAATCTACCGCGGACATACACAAATTCCATGCCCCTGCTGATCAAGCCATGACTGTGCATTTGCAGGATGTCACCTCCAATGAGGCTACCAACGAGGAGGCAGACATCAACCGTCTCAAGGCATCCACCCCGCGGAATAAGGGACTGACTGCAAAAAAATATTTTTCTGCTTCTTGCCTCAGTTCCGGGGAAAATCATCTGCGGGCAACTTGTCATTTCAGATCTGCTACCTGTTGCTGCTGCGGGAAGCAAGGCCACATTGTACGTGTCTGCCATTTGTTTAACAAAGCCGCCCCTTTCCCCAAGCCGCAGCATTCTACCAACGAAGATTGTTTTGCTATTTTTCGTGGCCGCCGGGTCACTGAAGTGACCACCCGCCCATTTATTCCTGAGCGCAACCTGCCAGATGGAAGTGGACACCGGATCGTCCAAGTCTATTGTGTCCTGGTTGGCCATAAAGAAGCTGATACCCGACCTACGAAAGAGTCAGCTGCGCCCCTGCCCAGTCAAGCTTCGTGATTATCAGGGGAATTACATTCCCATAATTGGGCATGGCTGTTTCCTAGTAGAAAAGGATAGTTTTGCGGGGCATCTTCCCTTAATTGTAGTTGACGGGTCTCTTCCCAGTCTCTTGGGGTTAGATTGGTTTAGCTCTCTGGGTCTGGGCATTACAGGAATCCACTCCACATCATCTGATTATTTTGACGCCCTGTCCACCGAGTTCGCTGACGTTTTCAATGACTCTCTGGGTAAATATGTTGGCTCCCCTATAGCGCTTAATTTGAATCCTCAGGTGGCCCCTATTAGGCTCAAACCTCATCGGGTTCCTTTTGCCCTCTGCCCTAAGGTGGATGCAGAGCTGGACAAGCTAATTGCCCAGAGTGTTTTGGAACCTACTGACCACTTGCGGTGGGAAACCCCAATAGTGATCCCTATTAAGCCTGATGGCTCGATTCGTATCTGTGCCGATTTTAAATGCACACTAAATAAGGCATTGCAGGCCGATCCATATCCAGTCCCGGTAGTCCAGCATTTACTCCACTCCCTTGGCCCTGGTTCTATTTTTACCAAATTGGATTTGGCTCAGGCTTACCAGCAGCTCCCAATGGATGATGCCTCGGCTGAGTCTCGGACCATCGTGACACACTGGGGAGCACTTAAATGCCGGCGTCTTCTATTTGGAATCAGTGTTGCCCCTGGACTATTCCAGAACCTGATGGAGCGGTTGTTACATGACCTGCCTGGCGTTGTGCCCTACTTCGATGATGTGCTCATCTCCGCTTCTTGTCGGAGTGAGCTCATCAATCAAGTTAGGGCAGTCCTTTTGTGTTTTTGTCAATCTGGCCTAAAATTGAAGAGTAAATGCGTACTTGGCATTCCAAAAGTCGAATTTCTAGGCTATTTGATTGATGCCAAGGGAATTCACCCCACCCCTTCTAAAGTATCTGCTATTAAACACGCTGCTGTGCCCACCTGTTGAGCGGAACTGCAAGCATTTTTAGGGCTTTTAAATTTTTATAGCATGTTTTTGCCACATAAGACCACTGTGGCTGAGCCCCTCCACAGGTTACTGAACAAGGACACACCGTGGTCATGGAGCCACGTGCACTCCCACTCTTTTCAGACAGTGAAAGATTTACTCACTTCTTCGGCTGTCCTGGTGCAGTACAGCTCGACCCTTCCCCTGACGTTAACAGCTGATGCCTCCCTGTATGGTATAGGGGCCATTTTGAGCCATAGGTTTCCAAATGGATTGGAGGCTCCTATAGTCTTTTACTTGAGGACCTTGTCCTCTACAGAACGAAAATACAGCCAGCTTGATAGGGAGGCTTTGGCTGCTGTCGCCTCCATCAAGCAGTTTCATGATTACGTGTATGGCCAACCATTTGAGCTGGTGACAGACCATAAGCCCCTCTTAGGGCTTCTGGCCGGGCACCGTCAGACCCCTCAGATTCTTTCCCCTCAGATGTCCCGTTGGATGGTGTTTTTGGCTGCCTATAATTATACATTGGTTTACCGCCCCGGCAAATTGATAGCACACACAGATGCTCTCAGCCGCTGCCCCTTGCCCATATCTATCGTGGATCCTGTGCCTGCCCTGTTGCGAACCAGTAGTAAAGGTAAGTAGAACCCACTCCTGCTAAACATACACACACACACACACACACACACACACACACACATGTATATATATGAAATAACATTCCCATAAATCCTTCAATAGGCCACAGTTCTTAAGGAAACAACAAAAGAATTGGAAAAACAAATAGTCAAAACCAATTGATGAAAAAGGATGAGGTTTCAACTGCTTTAAGGAAGGAGGCTCTATAATAAAAAATGGAAAGTGGAAGCAATCTTTATAAAGAGGACATTCAAAAGAGAGCAAGCAGAAAGCAACAACTAGAAGTGAGAAACATAAAAAATATTCTGGACTGCTGGAGTACAAATCAGTTTTTAGCCCTTTACAGAGTACAGAAACTCTGAGAATTCAACAGAAGAAAAACAGAACCAGACACTGCAGCACAGTGGATCCCAAAAGGCCAATGAACAAGCATTGGCCTTTATAAGAAGACAAAGAGTGCCATAATAGTCTATGATTCGTTACTTTGAGGAACTAAAATAATGTATGATAACTAGACTTATCAGCTCATGAAATGTGCTGCCTGCCAGCAGTAAAAATCAAGAACATTATAGAACAACTTTCAAAACTTATCAAGTCCAACAACAACTATTCTTTTATTAGTTTAATGTTAATTTTATTAAAAGGCATACGTTTTCATATGCTGCAGCAAAGTTCATAGATGCTTAATGGATTCTTGTCCTGTTCTCTTTGTGCAAGGGGAGGTTTTTTTTATTGTTAATTATGACTTTAGCTTGGTGAAAGCATTAAATATGGGAGTCCAATTCAGCATCTGGGGGTATCATAAAGTGTGTTTTTTATGCCTTTGGGATTTGATGTGATCTGTAGTTATGTGTTGTTCCAGGATGTGTTGGGTTGATGGTGGCTGTATGCCTGCGTTGTCTTCTCTTGTCTTGAAAATATTTATAAAGTCTCAAGCTGTGAAGCAGTGTTTCAAGGTCTCCTGAGAGTTGTATATTTTCTGTGGGTTTAGTGGGGCAAAAGTCTCATGTAAAAATAAACTCTTTAGGTTGACTGAGTGTATGGCCAGATAGATTCACAATATTGTGGAGAGTCTGTGGAGCTGTCCCACTATGGTGAATTGTTGCATGTGGAAGCTTGGACAGTTTGTTTTCTTTTTTGTGCTTCAGAAAAGTGAGTTCTCTCATGTAGGTCCAGTATCTGATCCTAGCAAATCTTGATACAATTAAAATTCTAGCTGTAGTTCGTTTATGCTTTTTTTAAAAAAATAAAATGTTTTCACTGTAAAAGATGCTACCAGATTCCTCCTGAGGTTTTGCTACAATGGAATCCATGGCTCTCCTCCTACAGAGGCCAGAGAATAGGTAATCCTTGGTTTTATACCAGTATGATAGACACTGTAGCCTTAAGATGCTTTGGTAGTGGCTTGCCAGATTTTGAGCACTTATGTCCCAGAACTGTATGGACAGTTCCGCTGTAGCTGCTACACCATCTCACTTTTACATGACAGAAAAACTCTTGCCAACTGCTGTCCTTTCTGAAAGAAGCTCTTATGGAATGTACACGCTTTTTGAAAAATGTAATGTATTTTGCCAAATCAAAGCATCAGAATGTACATGTATACACACACAACAACCAGTTTTAAAATATTCCTTCTGTCATTTTTCCAGATTCAATTCCCTAATCATTGCTAATATATGTCACAGGAGTGCCACAGTCATTTTGTGGTTATGATCTTTGCCTAACATTCAGAAGATGGCGGACACATTTTTCCCCCTTTCCCTGAATTTTACTACATTTTTAAAAAAATAGTTCACTGATGTATCACATCATCATTTTAGCAGTTGTTTGAGATAGAGGGTTTCAATGCAGCTCCCACATAGTCCAAATGTATAAGTATTACATAACACTTATCACTGAGAAATAGAAATAGAAAGAGGAAGGAAGGAAGGAAGGAAGGAAGGAAGGAAGGAAGGAAGGAAGGAGGGAGGGAGGGAGGGAGGGAGGGAGGGTCCAGTATTTCAGTGGTGTCCTGTTAGACTGAGGAAAGATGTCAAAAATCCAATAGAAGCATGGGTAACTCAGGAAAAAAAAGTTTTCTCTGGAGTCAGAACTAAAGCATTATCTTTTGGTTGAGAAAGAGAAAGTAGAAAGAACAGTGGAAGAAAAGGACTTGTAATTTTCAAGCGTTTGGACTTCTAAAAAGGAGATTTAAATAAATACTAAAAATGCTGAATCCTGATTGATAAAAGAACTATGTTTTTATTTCTATCTCTCTCTCATTTCTATCTCTCTCTAACCAACATAATATAGTGTCAACTTACTCCCAACCCAGAGAACAATAATAACATAATAACATAATAACCTCAAGATCCAGAAGAACTTAGATGGTAGTACCATCCTCATTCCAGTTTCATCAGAGATTATTAACAAGTGTGATAAATGCTGTCTCAGTATTACAACACAGTCCTAAAAGAGTTCAGATGACTATTGCTTCTAGGTCTTCTGGAGCCACAGGCCACACACCTTCCTGAAACCACTTTCCTAAAAGGAGGAAGTTTGGAAACTGGATGAAAGTCAGAACTTCAAGGGGTATACTACTTCTTCATCAAAACAGGCAGAATCATCCCACCAATCAAGGAGGCTGAAGTTACGGCATACATCCAATTATATGTCAGTTCCTCTGCTGGCACCAATGGGATGGGCCAATCCCAGTGAGGTGAGACAGTGCCTCTAATAACCTAGATCGGGTGTCAGCAACCTGCAGCTCCGGAGCCGCATGAGGCTCTTTGAGCCCTCTGCTGTGGCTCCCTGTCAGGTGATCCCACGATTGGCTGGCCCCACCCCTCACCCTCCCCTCCTAGTCATTCCTCGCCTGGCCTAAGAAGGTAAGGGCAATGGCGGGGGATGTAGAAGCGGCCGGGGCAGAGACAGAGAGATACAGAGAGATACAGAGAGAGGGAGAGACAGAGACAGATACAGAGAGAGAGGAGGAAGGAGGGAGAGAGATATGTTAAAAGGGTTTTGTGGTTCCCGGTGTTTTTTAACAATCAGTTCTCTGCCCTAATGACAGGCTGGGTAGGTGTGGCTAGGAGAGGTCATGTGACTGGTGGAAGTGAGTGACATTGAGTTGGCCACACCCACCCAGGTTTTGTGGCTCCCAGTGTTTTCTTTTCTGTGGGAAATGAGTCCAAATGGACCCCTTTGAGTGTTTAAAGTTGCAGACCTCTGACCTAGATCCATGCCCTGAAGGGCTTTAAAGGTGACTACCAACACCTTGAATTGCTCCCAGAAACAGACTGGTAACCAATGCAGCTTGTGGAGCAGTGGTGTTACATGAGCCATTCTTGGGCCTAAGACTTCCTGCACTGACACACTCTGCACCAGCTGTAGCTTCCAAATGCTACAGATAATTATAGTATTTCTCACAGGATAAAAGTAGCTCAAGATGAATGGAACTTCCTAAGAAAGGAATGTTTACAGCACAATTGCATAAAATTCCAGTAAAAAGAAAAATGGACAATGGCAAAATAAATCAATTAGGCTACTTAAGAAGGCTACTGAAAATCTGTCACAGAAAAAGGACATATTTAGGAAATAGAGAAAGAGCCAGAAGTTCAGAACAAGCCAAGGTTAGCAAAGAAAGCTAAGAATATCCCAAAAGACTTCTTTAGATATAAAGAATACTGTTCAAAATACAGTTAAAAGAAAGCAGTATACCAGCTGCTGAATGACAAAAGTGTGATTATAACAGATAATAAGTAGCTAGTCATCTCTTATTTTGGTTCAGTCTTCTCTTACGTCATACTATATATTCCATCAGGAAATGTCAAAGGGCAAGGTGAAAGCCCAGCCCTGAAGCTTGAGAAAGAGAAACATGGTCAGATAATATATATTTACAGTGAATGAAGTTATATCTCCAGAAGATTAATTGTTATTCCTGGCATATTGAAGGAACTAGTTGATGGTCTGACCAAACTCTTTGAGAATTCCTGGAGAATAAGTAATATGTTGCCACATGACCATAGAACAGCAGATAACCTATCTTCAGGAAGGAGAAAAAAGGTCCAACGAAGTACAGAACAATCAGGCATAATAATTAAGTAAATACATAGCTGGTTCAAAAATCATATTGAAAGAGTGTTCATCAGTGGTGGAGTTGAGAAAACTCAAATGGGAGAAAGGATGGTCTAACACAAGAATCTGTTCTGAGTTCCCTCAGAACATTTCAACATTTTTATTTATGATTTGGTTGAGGAGATGGAAGGCATGGACATTTTTTTTGGAGATGATAAAAATTAAATGGTCAGGTGATACAAGTGAAGCTGGCAATGAAATTAAAAATTATCCACATAACTTGGAGAAATAGTTTGAACGTAAGATTGAAATTTAGCAGAGATAAATGTAAAGTCTTTACACGAGCTTCAAATGCACAGAAAAGTGGTAATAGCACCTGCAAAAAAAATCTCTTGAATTAGTGGTTGATTGCAAAGTGTGTGATCGGATTTGGCTGCAAAGGAAGCAAAAGAAATTTTCAGCTTACATCAGCAGAAGTCTAATTTCCAAATCAAGGAATTCCATACAGGCCCCTTCCTTGAATTTTGGGTTCACATTTGGACATCACACCTTTAAGGACTTAATAAATACAGAACAGGTTCAGAGATAACAAAATAACAATAACCAAAATGAACTCAAAGGACTCTTCAAATACCTGAATAAATATCACATAAAAGAAAGATCTGTTCTCTCTCATTTCAGAGTGCAAGTCACAGAATATTTATTTATTTTGCTTATATAGCTTTACAATTTATATACCAGGTTTATGTGCATAATTTATATGCTTGTCAACTCCACAGACTCTGGGCAGCTGGAATAATGGATCTGACTGTGAAACGTTTTTCCAAATACATGGTGTGTGTGTGTGTGTGTGTGGGTGGGTGTGGGTGTGTGTAAAGCCTTCCTAACAGGAAGAGCAGTTGGTCCCTGAAAATAATTGCCTATAGAAATGGTAATACTTTTCCTTGGATATGTTGGAATGGTGCTGAAGCAACCATCCATTTGGGATGTTTTAACTTGGATCCTAGATTGAACATGGTTACACTATGTGTATCAATGAGCAGTTCTAACTTTATGATTCAGTTTCTAAAGAGGCACTTGAGGCACAATGGTATAAATTTTCCAACTTCTGCAATATCATTCTTGTCCTGAAAGCACACAAAAATTTTGAATGACGTTGAAAGGAGGGCTAATGCCATTGGGCAATAAGTTAGGACAGTGATGGCTACCTTTTCTGGACCCAGTGCTCAGAAAAGTGCACGCGTGCATGCATAAATGTGTGCGCATGCCCGAACCCCCAAAATGCAATGTGTGTGTGCCCCCCCGTGCATGTGCCCCACCCCCACACATACACATGCCCCCACACATGCCTCACCCACTTGCGCATGCACGCATCCCACCCTGCATGCGCCCCACCCCCACACATGTGCCCCATCCCCCCACATAGGTGCAGCAGAGACCCGATGACCACTGGCCTGTGAGAAATGTGTGCCCATGTGTAGTGGAGCTGAACTGGAACGACAGCTCGCATGCCCACAGAGGGGGCGTTTCGTGCCACCTGTGGCACGCATGCCATAGGTTCGCCATCATGGGGTTAGGAGAACGTAGCATTCTCCTAACTGGGCAATAGGTTAGGAGAATGTTTCCACTGAGGTAATCCAATATTCATTTCATACAAAATGTTGTTTTTTATACAGTATATTTTAACAATTAAAAAAAATTTACAGATGAGAAAACATGATGGTATCATTTTACTGATAGACAGATTTAATTTTCTTATATTTTATCTACATTAAAAACATTGGGTCTTGATTAACAAGATTATACCATGTCTGGAAATAAATTAATTGAAACAGGTTTTTTCTGTCTATTTGTTCATTAGCGCTTCATCTAGATTCTTTATTTACTGCACATTCTGTATGTAAGTGTAAGTGTATCTGTAAGTGTATCTAAGAAAAGCAAAATACACTAATAATTTTATGTTTATATTATCCATTTATATTGTTCTGATTGCTTTTCCTTGTTTTATTTGGAGATAATTTCCACAACTTTTTTTTCATTTTTAAAAAACATTTTAGATGAATTCTATATTTTATCTTCACAATCTCTCATTGTAATACATCAAAATCTCAGAGAAACAGACAAAAATGCCCAGAGTCTTTGAAATATATTGACTACATCTCCCAAAGCACTAACAAATTTTGAAAATATTTTCTACTCTATACTACATACTATTATATACTGAAAAAATGCTGCAAAATGCCACTTATCAGGAAATAAATTATGTGAGGGTTGCATTACTGTAGTTCAGTACACATAAAAGTAGATTTAAAAGTAGATTTACATATAATTAATGAATCAGTCAATAGCTGCAGGTAACTGTACTGGAATATAAGGAACAGTTGGAAAGAAAACCTGTCTTTTTCTTTTTATTTGACAGATGCATATGTCTCTTAGCAGAGGACTTCTTTTTTGTGTGGTCAAGAAGAAATATCTCTTTTGTGATAAGACCCACTAATCTTTTGTAAATTTTGATATTAAAAGCATGTTTGTTCCTCAGTTAAACTGAGGTACATTTAAACAGATTAGAATCTTTTTACTTACTATTTTATACCATGAATCAGGGAAATAACACAGTTCTAAAAATGATAAAACAGAAGGAATTTTCTTGATAGAGATGATTTACAAATTTAAGACAAGAACCCAACGAGATGGTGTCTTTCTAATGATCTCCGTCAATCTAATTAATGTATTCTGCTGCATTACATTTTAAGAAGTGACCATTGTGTAATACACTTTGAAATATGCACAAGCTAATGGGATAAGATACAAAAAATTATTATGCTGACAGTAAATCATATTACATTCCTAATAAGCATTAACTAGATAACTAGGTCAAAGCAGTATTATCTTAATTGATTTTTCAAAAGAAACCTGACAGAAAAATGTCAATGCCGAAGTATTTCTTCATGCATCATTAAAACAAGATTGGCTTTTAACAAAAGAAGAATCCTTCACAGAATTGATTCTTGCTTCAGGCTGCCTGCAAGTAAGTGTATTACATAAAAATCTATACAGGATATTAAAACAACACCATTCTGCAAGACAGTTACAATTAAAAGCTGACACCCCACCCACCCCCATCTCTGTTCCCCCATGCATCCAGCACACTGCCCTGCCAGCAAATGTATTTAAAGCTAAATTCACCAATGTATGAAAAATCATTTCAGCCTCTTCTTGATGAAAGAGTCAGTGATGATTGGACTTCTGCTGAAATTGTGACATTAATAACAAACCCATTTCAGAACAGCCCAGCAGTTAAGTAAATATGCAGGAAGACAATCAAAAGGTTAACTTTATCTTGAAGCTGCATTCAAAAGGACCATCCCTTGTGTAATACCACGGGAGGTAAGTTCAAAATGCAAATAATATATGCCAGCTAATGGGAAATGTAGTGATAAGACTTTCATGTGAGTCAACCCTAGGTGAGTCTGGCAGAACTTACTCCATCCTGAAACATTTTATAATCTATTTATTTAAAACTAATTTCAAGTGACCACAGAAGCATGAACTTGTCCATAATACTGTAAGATTAAGTTGCAGTTCTCTGAGAATCATGCCTTTGGCATTCAATGGAATTTACTACTGAGTGGATATTTATAGAATTGTATGTAGGGTAATTTAGTATACTCACAACATTGTTTATCCCAAAATATGGGATGTCTCCTTCCAATTTTATTAATCTGCCTCATTGTGGTGGTGCAGTGTTTCTTGGGAATGATGAGTGAAGAACACTAGGGGTGTATGTCAAGAGTATATACACCCAACAGAGTCACCCAAGGCAAGAAGGTTGTAGCAGCTAAAGCAAGAAAGCAGCTATATCCAGCAGTAGCAATTTAGGGAGGTGCTGGAGGCAGATGATCATTTTAGTGACAACAGCAAAGGCATTGTCTCATACTGTGCAGGAGAAGTCAATAGCAAACCACTTGTGCATTTTACCAAGGAAACCACATGGATAGACAATATAAAGTGATTGACAATAGAGTGCTGGATGATGCACCCCTCAGGGCAAATGGCTCTCAACATGCTACCGAAGAAGAGATGAGGACCTTTCAGAGTGCTAATGATATTTATGTCATGGCTAGATTAAAGCCTTAAGGATATGTAGTTGCTGATGTTGCCATGCAGGAAAAGCAAAGCCAAAGCTGCGAAGACAGAATTACATTAGGAATGTGGAACATAGGGAGCATGAAAGCTCAACACAGTGAAAGATTGACATCTTGGGCAACAGCAAATTGAAATGGACTTGAACTGAACACTTGCAGACAGAAGATCATACTATTGACCACTCAGGACACAAAAAAGAAGGAATGGTACTTAGGATACTTAGGAAGGATGTACGAAAGACAGTATCTATATACAATGAAGACAATGAATGAATAATATCAGTTAGATTTTGCAGAAAACTCTTTAATGTGACAGTTATCCAAATTTATGCTCCAATAAATGCAGAGAGAGAGAGATAGTGGATGAATGTTACAGTCACATTCAATATAATCAAAAATTATATAAAATGAAGCAGGAAAACCACTTATTAGTTTCTGCAATCCACTAATTTCTTCATTACTAACACAGACAATTTCAGATAACTAAACAATAACTACTTATGTAGACAGCACCAGACGAGTATACAGCAATCAGATTTACTACATTTTTGACACAAGAGATAAATAGTTATAACAATAAAGACATGGTCAGGGTTAGATTGTGGCACACATCATGGACTCCATATGTGCAAGTTTCAAATTAAGCTAATGAATAAGAAAACTAACCATTTTCCAGGATATGACCTTGTACAGATTAAGGAAGATGACCTTGGCGAAGATATGTAGAAACTGTTGCCTAGGCAAATAGCTTAAATATTGTTTAAGTCCAAAATGGCCAAATAATATTGGGAAGCAGCTCAAACAGAACTGAGCTATAAGGAGGAGGAGAAGCTATAAGTAGAAAGCGGTACAGCACAAGCAGACATGCAAGATTTTTGTCTGCTTGTGCCAATTTCAATAAAATTAGATTTGTCCTTAACTGTGGAGGTGATGTGGTCTACCTAGAGGGGCTGACAGATCATAGCCATATAACCACTGTTTTCAAGGAGAACATCAGGAATCAGTTTCAATTCTCAGAATTTATGGGTAAGGTACTAGAGGAACTGTAGAATGAAATCCAAGATGTTGATAAGAATAAATGTGAAAAGAGACTGCTAAAGACCAAGAAGCAGGTGTAAGCAAACTATATGTCAGAACAAATTGTGGAAACTGCCGAGAAGTGAAGCTAAAGCCAAGAATGACATAGTTTACAGGAAGGAACTTAAAGAATTTTGGGGAGTTGTTGGAAGAGTCAAGAAACAGTATTACAATCTGAAATTCTGTACAACAGAACTTTATGTAAACCTTCAACATAACTTAGAAGGTTTACCTGCAGCTAAAATTATATTAGATCAACACTTAACTCCTATCTAAGTCAGAAGGCTAAGTAAGCAATGGAATATCTACAGAAATATGGCAAGCAACAGAAGAATCAGTGGCTTCTAAGGAAGTAGACAGAGTTCTCCAGTATTAGCTTGACCACTTGCTTATTAAACTGATTCTCAATAGGGTTGCACTTCGCATTGTGCACAATCTGTTGGGCCCTGAGCACCTGCTTAAAGAGTTAATAGAAGAAGCTGTGTCCAAAAGGGCCTTTGTACAGGTATATCTACTGTACCAATTAAATCATTTCCTGGTTTGGGAATTCCTTCAGACAGTCTCCCATGCCCTAGTCACTACTAAGATTATGAAAATGTCCTCTATTTGGTTTCTGTGAGGATGATATGGAAGCTACAGCTGATCTATAATGCAGAAGCACAGACAGTGATGGAGCTGCTACATTATGTATATGTCATTCTGTTGCTTTGCAAGTTGCAGTATTTACCAATTAAGCTTCTGGATGCAATTCAACCTGATGGTTGTCATCCTTAAAGTCCTTCAAGTCATAGAGCATGGCTATCTGAGGAACTACCTAAATCTCCACCTGTCCTATTTAGTCAAACCTGGTGGGTGCACTCCAAATCATGTTCATTAAACAATGTCATCTTGCAACACATGGATTCCTGCAACACATGCCAATTCCTGTATAATGATTTCTCCCCAGAGATTTATTAGGTTGTTTAGGAAACAACCTTGGTTATTCGCTTAGGGGCCTGGTGGCTCAGCAGGCTAAAAGCATTGTGATTAACACCAGCTGTTTGCAATTACTGTAAGTTCGAATCTCACCAGGCTCAAGGTTGACTCAGCCTTCCATCCTTTCTAAGGTAGGTTAAATGAGGACCCAGTTTGTGGGGGCAATAAGCTGACTTTGTATAAATATACAAAGTATGAAGGCTATTGCTTAACGCATTGTAAGCTGCCCTGAGTCTCCGGAGAAGGGCAACATATAAATCAATTTTTTTTAAAAAAAAGGCGTTGGGAACAGGATTGTGATTATGGAGCCTCATTTTTGTTCTTTTGCTTGTTCTATTTTGCTTTGATCTTGTTTTGGGAGTTATATGGGAGTCAGGCAGCCTATACATTGGATAAATGAATAAAAAAACAAATCAGTAAAATTCTACTCAAACTATGTCAACAAATCTATAAAAATCAGTCTACATATTAATAATGGTCTGTAGTACAGTATATAAACAATTGTACAATATCCTCAATTTTACTTCTAGCAAAATAATGCTTGGGATCGTACAACATAGATTAAGACTCTGTATGAAAAGGGAGATGCCTGATGTTCAAGCTGGTTTTAGAAAAGGCTGGAGAACAAGAGCCCTTAGTGATAATACATGCTGAATAATTGAGAAAGCCAAGAATACCAAAAACAAGACAATTACTGATTCTAGACCACCAATTTTATTTTCAAATAATGTCCTTGGAAATGTTTTAAGGTCCCAAAGACATTAACAATAACTTTATTGATTGATTTATTATTTGTCAAGAACGTATTAGACAATATTTATTTATTTATTTATTTATTATTTTATTTCGAATTTATATACCACACCTTCTCCCAAGGGACTCAGGGCGGTGTACAGCCAGATAAAAACATACAATACAAACATTAAAAACAATTAAAAGAATATATATTAATTTGGCCCCAGTTTAAAATGACAAACCAATTAAAATATTTAAAAATATGTTAAGCCAGCCCAGCTTGCTGAAAAAAGAAAGTTTTAAGGGCACAGCGGAAGGCACCAAGGTCTTGGATTCTCCTTATCTTTGGGGGCAGCTGGTTCCATAGGGTAGGTGCCCCCACAGAGAAGGCCCTCCCCCTGGGGGTTGCCAGCCTACATTGTTTGGCTGATGGCACCCCAAGGAGGCCCTCTCTGTGGGAGCGCACGGGTCGGTAGGAGGTCATCGGTAGCAGCAGGCGGTCTTGAAGATAACTAGGTCCTATGTCATGGAACGCTTTAAAGGTGGTAACCAACAGTGCAGCTCACGCAGGAGGGGTGTTATGTGGGAGCGCCAAGCAGCTCCCGTAATTACCCGTGCGGCTGCATTCTGGACCAGTTGGACCTGGCATTGCACATCATCAGCCGAAGGCCCAGATCCTGAGTATCTGAGCCACCTAGTATCCGAGAGGAGCCTTGGGGACCAGGGTGCGCAATAGCTCTCAAACAGCGAGTGCGCTCCCCCGACACATGATGTGGTCTCCTGCTCCCACCATATCTGCCCCTCCCATCCACCGTGCTAATGGTACATCCCTCATTGGTATAGCCCTCCATCCCCTCCCCAATCCCTCATCCTGCACCCTCCAAACCGTTACCCCGTGCTGGGCTCGGCTCCGACCTTAGTGGATTCCCCCCCCCATCCCCTTTGGTCATCCTCCCAGTTCCCCTTAAAAGATTGTTAAAAAAAACCCTCCCCAAACCCTTTTAAATCTTATTAAAAAACTTGCCCAAAAAACCCCACAAGCCCTTCCTCGTGCCATGCCATCTCTCAGGATTCCAAAATCCGTCATCGAGATAGGCCCTCGATAAAGTGGAGGGCCAAACCTGCGAGAGGGGGGAATCTTATACTTATATAAGTATAAGCATGAATTGAATACATAAAATAGATACAAGTAGAGGAAACATTAGGACAGGGACAGTAGGCATGCTGGTGCTCTTATGCATGCTCATTACAGACCTCTTAGGAATGGGGTGAGGTCAACTGTAGACAGTCTTAGGTTAAAATTTTGGGGGTTTTGGGATGACACCACAGAGTCAGGTAGTGTATTCCAGACATTGACCACTCTGTTGCTGAAGCCATATTTTCTGCAATCGAGTTTGGAGCGGTTCACTTTCAGTTTGTACCTATTGTGTGCTTGTGTATTGTTGTGGTTGAAGCTGAAGTAGTCAGTGATATTTTATTTTTCAATAAGCCATTTACTTTCTAATTTTCTTTTAAATTATTAGCATATAGTTTTTAAAGTCCAAAACAAAAAGGACCAAAAAAAATTATCTTACACGCTTCCATTCCCATTGCCCTAATGGGAGAAGCCAAAGGCATTTATATCAGGAAGTCCAAGTCTGATGCCAACAAGATGGCTATGCTGAGAAAAAATCCAGATTCTGGACTACCCCTTTCTCTCAGACTACTCAGTGCAGATCTGAATTTCTACTGATAAAGAAAATTCCTTATCAAAAATCAGAGATTGAGATATAATAACTGCAACTGTTTTAGATGTTGAAGTGTTCAGAGAACTTTGTAAATTCATAACTATTTCATATTGTTGATATGACTTCATCAAAGTGCCTTAGGATAAGAACAACTAATGAGCTAACTTTGATTTTCTGGCCTTTAATCAGTTTTATTTCTCAAGAGAAAATGAACTATGATGGGTTAGCAAACATGAGAATGGCAAGAATCATCCATTCCTAAATGTAAAGTGGAAGTTAATGGTAAATCAGAATGTGAGCCAAGCTATTTCAGATTATGTCACAGTTATCTCACTGTTACATTTTTGGTTTTGTTTCTGTTTACATTTGCTTAAACTAAGATCATTCATCTTAATAAATTCTGATTCTCAAAAGCTGATGATAAAGGGGAACCTGTGCTCAGTCTACACCATGGCATCCCTCCATCCCTCCAACCAGGGCCGGATTTTCCTATAGGCTAACTAGGCTTCAGCCTAGGGCCTCAAGATCAAGAGGGGCCTACATTCAAATTGTTAGCAAAATTAAAATTACACTTTCACTATAGGTGAAAGGGCCTCATAAGTGGAATAGCCTAGGGCCTCTTTTCATCTAAATCCGGCCCTGCCTCCAACCCTTCAGCTTCTTAATTGTGTGACCCAAATTTTGGAGTATCTTGATGACAGAAATTTTCCTCCTTTGCTTGGAAGATCCCTTTTTTTAAAGTTTCCTTTCTTTGCAACTAAGTCCTTCCTTTCAGTAAATTTTAAGAGATTGACCATTGGTATGCCAAAACCTATAGTGTATTATACTGTATAGGCATTTATTTTATTGCCTTTTTATTTTTGCACTTTCGCTCTGCTTCATTATATTTTAGAAAACATCCTACTTTTTAAACTGCTTTGTGGAATCTTGTGAGAAAGAAAAGAGAAGTCTCACTTATTTGAATAATGTAGGGCTCCTTACCATTAGGCTTTTCCCCTGTTAATGAAAGACAACGTCTAGTGGTTAAGGCATAAGGCTAAAAATGGGAGGTTGTGAGCTCTAGTCCTGCCTTAAGCACAAAGCCGGCAGGTACCTTGGGCTAGTCACTCTTTCTCAGCCCTAGGAAGAAAAAAGTGGAAGGCCACTTCTGAAAAGCCTTGCCAAGAAAACTGCAGGGACTTATCCAGGCAGTCTCTGAGAATCAGACATAATTGAACAGAAGGAGAAAAACAAGAAGGACAAAAAGGTGTTTTCTATCTAGATTATGGCTATATATCTTGGACTGGGCATTCTGGATAGGTATTGGATAGCAGCAAGAAAGGAAATTCAGAGCTGTCACCCAGAGTTTTGCACATATGGTAGCCCTAAGCTAAATGTATAATTTAGTAGTACTATAGAAATCTAGTGATAAATAAGGGACATTTTAAATTTATTATCAATTTAGTTTTGAATCATCATGTTTATTAAGCTTGCAGTGATTAATTTTTAAGAAGAAGTGTTCCATAGTTTAATAGCATAAAAGTAATAAGTGCATTCAGAACATTCATTATCAAAATGCAAGGTATTTCGCAAAATCCTTATGATTCACTAAACAATCAAAAAAAAAATGTTCAGTTATGTATATGCCCAGAGGCAAAGGAAAAGTTCAATATTGAAAAAAATATGTATATCATTTGTACATGAAAATCAGAACCATGAAACAAGGGAGAGGAAAATTGTCAAGACTATTTTGACATACTGGAAACCAGTAAACTGAAATGGACTGGAATGAGTCAGTGCATATCAGAGCAGCAATAGATTTTCTCCATAAGACTGTGTGTGTGTATGTGTGTGTGTGTGTAAATAAATAAGTGGCTATCATTATGAACAAAAAGCTGTCAAATTCAGGTCAATCTCAAAATAATAAAATGATCTCAGTTCAGGTCTAGACATTTGTCTGAACAAATCAGCTATCAACAAGCACATAGAGATAAACAACTTCTACATACCATTCCAAAGAGACCATCAAAAAGCTAAAAAGGAAACAAAAAGTCCAAAACACCTTCTCACCAGCAATCAACACCCAGATAAACAGAAAGTAACACCAGAATTAATATCAGACCAACAATCAAACGAAAAACAATACCTCAATCAAGGATTTACCAACTCAGACAAATAATCAAACAGTAAACAGCCTAATCAAGGAACTACCAAGAATACTCCAACACTTAGAGAGCGAGCCACTTGTATATAAACAAAGAATAAATTCCCTTCTAGCACTGATCATGTTATCTAGTTAGGTAATGAAACATCTGCAAGAAAATCACCAAGCTCAAAGAGCACCAAAGACCACAGATAAGTTTGTATTACGATATCCCACAAAGACAGTGCTAAAAACATTCAAACACTTACTCTTACCTGTTAATCTAAATATTGTTGAGAGTTTTACAGTAGAAAGTAGAAACTTATGCAGTGGCAATGTTCTTACTGTTCATTTATTTCTGCTTTTTTCTGCTTTCTGACATGTTCAGAGCACACAACTTTTTTTGTTTTGATTGGATGTTGACAGCTACCTCTGTTTTCAGCATTAACATTTCACCCACTTGCTGTTCCTAAGTAGCTAAAAATGAGAAAAACAGGCAAAAAGGCTATTTTCCTTATAAACAAAAAAATTATAACAAAAAATCCTCTCAATGTACCTTAAACAATAATAACCATATTTTTCAACTTTATGTACCAATCTGCTTCTTTTACTAACCAAGGTATACATTTTTTAAAATAGCCAACGGATATCTGTGAAGAGTTGTAACAACTAAGTATTACATATACTCCAATGTTCCCTAATTTGTGTACATACATGTTTTCCCCCTTGCCTTAAGTTTTTGAAAAGTTTTACAACCCTGCTAAATATAGTTTACGGATCAGAAGGCTTTGATCATTCCTCAGTAATACAATATCATATTGCTACATGAAATAGTCATTTCAATTCTATTTCTTGCTCATCATTGAAAGTCTATGGCTTAAGAATTGCATAATGGCTCTACTATGAAAACAACTCAGCTAGCATGCAAAGGCAGTAACATGATTATACACTTAATATTTATATATCTCAAGTACTCCTACATACTTCATTTCTCAGAACCTGCCACATTTTTTTCACTTCAGCCATTTGTCAATACTAGGCATTTTCAAGGAAAACAAATTAGGAATGGTGTAAAGTCCACCAGAGTGCTGGAAATGACATGAGCTAATCTGGATCACTTGATAAATGAATTCTAATTTGATACTAGGATCCATGTATTCACTGCAAAACTGGAAGGTGCACCATTTCTTAATAATCTAGAATGGGAAAAATGGAACCACCTCCATTTTCTTTTCAACTGATGGTGATGAAATTTGTAGGAAAATTTAAATGTGTAAGACTGTGATGGATTCTTCTTCTATATCCTGGAAGGAATGATACTAATACTCATAAAGTTTGATGTAACCAAGAGCCACAATCTATACCTTTAAATCTGACTATAAAAGTTGCTGACTAATGTGTTAATTGAGGAAAAACCTGATTAAATTTGCAACAATGGTAGTCGCTATACTAGGGAACAATTCTGCCAAATAGCATATCTATAGTTGATGGTGTTCTGGATAAAGTGAAGGGTAAAGTTCTGGATAAAGTAAGGCTCTATTATGACATTTCATGAACATCATGAGGGGAGATTAAAGGAATGGCATAAAGGATTAATTCTTTTGTAATTTTCGAAAAACCAAAATATAACCATAACTTGCCTGGGTGAGATCAATCAAAACAGTTTTAGAACATTTTGGATAATGGTAAAACTAAGAATCATTTTCAATTCTTCTCCCTCTTGAAATATTGTCACTTGGGTAATCTGTTGATCACTGAATCTAAGCTTCTTTTTTGTCCTATTTTTGTATGCATATGGATGCCCAAATCAAAATATATGATTGAGTTGTGTACATAAATTGAAAAATCCATAAATAATTAAATAATACATTAAAAAATAAAAGGGCAAATAGAACTGAAAACTTCTATGGCTCATCCTTGAAGACTTCATCTGACAAAGCACTAGGAAACATCTGTGTTTCAACTGCTAAAGGTGTGTAGAGTGGAGCTATGTCCAAAGGCTCAGTTTTTATGGCTCTGTTTCCACTTCATTCCATATTTCAAGGGCTGTTTTAAGGATTTTGGCAGATTGTGTTTTGACTTTGACTTGTCTTCAATATACATTTGGCAATAATGATGGTCCTTCTTTCCTTCCTTTCTTCCTTCCTTCCTTCCTTTCAAAAAGGCAGCTTTAGCATGGAAGAGCCCACCATTTTCACACCCCAAAATTTATTCATAAACATTTGTCACAATGTTAAAATTACCCCCAAATTTGAATGGGCGTTCTCCCTTCCATGCACCAGACTCCCTCCCAGTCTGGTGCCCTTCTTCCCAAATATTTGTACTATGACTCATAATTCTATCAAGATGATCACGGATGCACACTCATCATTATACCCATTCCCTAACACCCAACATGAAGACCTGAAAATAAGGAAAATGATTCACCAATTTTTTCCCTTCGTATTTCACAGTAAGAGTACATCAGCTTTAATAAAAGGAATAGCTCCAAATATGGTTCTGCTTCTTAGTGAAGTTCTTTTCAAGGAATTTGAATAATCAATAAAACTGGAAAAAAATAAGTTATTTATGCCTTTCAAATATCATAATCTCAAGAGCAAAGAGGCAGAATAGTGTGCAGAGACCAGTCCCCTGACATCAACTCTGTTTGGCAGATGGTGCTGTCAGTTCAGTTCTGTGTTTATTCTATTGTGCATGCAGTAGCATATTTTAAAATGTACAAGCTCATGTATTATCTATGGGTTAAAAGCATGCAACACAAGCGGGACTATATCACAGGAGTTAAACTTCTGTAAACAACTTGCAGCGGTTGTGTAAATGCTATTTTCTTGACATAAATAAAAGAAACATATGGCCAGAGACAGGAAGTGGGTGATACCTAGATAGATTGATATCTTGCTCGACAAGTCACTCTATTTATGACATGATGCTGCCTGACAGTGAAAGAGGAGGGGAGGCAAGCTAATGACTTTTTCATGAACTCTCCGACAGTGTACAGTTGACCACTGAATAGCTTTGCGCAACAAACTGATTCACTGCTCCTCTATTTAATGGATTCCTCAATAATGAGTAAATATTGCACACTTGATACAAGGGATTCACCTGATCTTTCCCAGGTCCTTTGAAATAAATCTTTTAATTTTTCAGTGAAAATAATCCAGTTGCAGTCTGCTGCAGCCTTTCTTGAAGCAAAGGCATGAAAGCTGACCCTACCTCCCTTCACCTTTGTGTAAATCTAACTCTATGTTTCATTCTCTTTTCTGTGTGTGTCCACTATCCT
This sequence comes from Pantherophis guttatus, assembly GCF_059756535.1. Taxonomy (NCBI): domain Eukaryota; kingdom Metazoa; phylum Chordata; class Lepidosauria; order Squamata; family Colubridae; genus Pantherophis; species Pantherophis guttatus. The sequence goes on from NC_142065.1 coordinate 126,531,323, forward strand.
ACATGACAAGCAGAAACAATGCTGACAGAAATTAGTATATGGGCATCAATGAATGTCCATGCAGGTGTGACTGGGCTATTTAATTCAGCTGGAGCTCCAAGTATGAACCCTATAACTGCATTTTTTGTCTGGGAGGAAAAATATCCATTACATTAAAAAAAAATCCATGAAATCCATATTTATAGTATATTTAATGGTTTATCTAATTTGTATAATTATATAACTAAACTTTTTACATCATTTGTGCCAATTTATTTTTGCATGATATAAAAATGTCAGTTATGACAGTGTGAGTTAGGGAGCTTCCAGTTGTTGAGGCTGAAGGAACAACAATGCTGCAGTGAAAAAAATCCAAGAGAATTTTACTAAAATTTGTGAAATGTTTATATGTGTCTTGGGACACACTAAAGTTTTAGTTTTAGTTTCACTAAACATTGAGGGCACAGTAGAAGTCTCAGCCTGGGCCAAAATTTGAGGATTTTGTGAGGGAGTGTATAAGAGTTTCAGTTCAGCTCACAAAATTTCTGAGGGCCATTTCTATTTTCTCTAATCTACTTCAGATTGTTCTTATACCAAATTTATTCATATGTATCACCAGAGGGTGTAGTTTATTATTATCATGCTTTGTCACAGTTATTTATAACAGTTGCATGTGGAGGTTGGATTTCTTGCATTTAGAAAGGGAGAAAGGTGCCTGAAGAGTAGTGCTCCATCAAAACCATGCCAGTTTTGTCAACCTTTTCATAGCATATCTGACCAAAAATATTTGCCGTTCTGTTATGCAGTCTCTATTTGCCTTGAGTAATGTCATCAGATTGCTCAATCTGTATATCCACACTGTATATCCACAGCTCATCGTGGACAGATTCAATTTATTTTTCAACCTAAGACAAAGGCAAGATAAATCTGTGCCATAGCTTTCCACGCCTAAAAGCTGATTGGACCAGCAGGTGATTCTTGCTTCAATCTTGAACCTTTATTCTTCATCAGATGGCATCTAAGGACCGCGAGCTATCTTGGAGACCCTGATTTTGATGTGGAATTTTGGCCAATACACCTTGTCACTACTTTACTTTTTCCAGCGTCTGCTACCTGAGACTGCTTTCAGGGTCAGCTGTGAGTCAAACTGGTTTAACAAATTTTATTCATAAAATCAAATAATGGAAGCATTTAGTGGTCCCATAATTATTCATTTTGTACTGAAGTAAAAGTGAACTAAGTCTTGGAAATCATCCTTTGCAAAAGTAATCAGTCTGTTTATATTCCTAAGTTTATTAGTCAATTCTTCCTATTTCAGTCTCAGACTTCTGGTTCCAGAGGTGAGCTAAAAAATTTAAAAATGAATTATTTTAACCATTTTACATGAACGATTCACTAACTTGAGAAAACAGTATTATTGTGTTTCAACTACATTTCAAAAATGATGGGCAATTTCTTTTCATTTCAAATATTTTGTATCAATAACCATATTAATTTTATATTATTCTTGCATTTTTCTGCTCTTTCATTTTCCACATATTGTATTCCATTTGCATAATGGAGAAATAACACAAACCCACCTTCACCACCTATAAAACATTTTGGCTTGTTTCTTAGGAGAAGCCAAGAATGAAGATGATTCCTTTGGCTTTTGGCTTGCATGCCTGTGAACCCACCAGATACAGTTTGTAAAACATGGTTTAAGAGCTTAATCTGTTATTAAGACAGATGACTTATTCACCAAACAATGATTAAAGAAAACTGTTTAACGTATGTAAATCTACTCTTAATCTGTATAAGGTATCCAAATAATGAAGAGCTGAGGTGGCACAGTGGTTAGAGTGCAGTACTGCAGTTACTTCAGCTGACCGCTAGTTCAGCAGATCAGCGGATCAAATCTCACCGGCTCAAGGCTGACTCAGCCTTCCATCCTTCCGAGGTGGGTAAAATGAGGACCCAGATTGTTGGGGGCAATATGCTATTTAGTATGCTGTCTTTGGTGTAAGCCGCCCAGAGACCTCCGAGAGTGGGAGGCATAGAAATATGACTAATAAAATAAATAAATAAAAATAAGGTCAAATTTGCTATATTTTCCCATCAATTCAACTTTTAATCAGGAAGAGTAATAAAAAGAATGAATATATAATACAATAGGCTACTTTTCAGTGCAACAATCATCAAAAGAAATGAAAATATCTGAAGATTTCTGTGAATCTTCTGTACTCCTAGAAAAGATGTATCTTGCTCAATCAGTATCAATGTACAGTATGAAGAACTTTGAATCCTTTGGACAGATTGAGAAAGTTATCACATCAATTAATATGCAAATAAAATTAACAAAGAACATAATAATATTAAGGATATTTTTCTCGGGTATTCATTTGTATCATATAATATACTGACTTACATTATTCAACATACAAGAAAATTAATTATACTATTAGTCAAGGGTATTAACTAGACTTTAAATGAATTTTTCACAATTCTTTTGATCTGAAAATAAAAATATGCAGTATATTGCAAACCTACCGACTAGGAATATAATACCTAGTTAATACACTGAAAACAACAGCTATCCATATTGTTGGCTAAAGCTTTAAACTGTGTTTTCTGAAAAAAATGGAGGCACTTGGGTTTTTTCCTTTTTATCGCTGTTTTTAAGGAATAAGCAAAACTTACTTTATTTCTCAATCTGATGCTCGCAAATACAATAGACTACAATTCCCATCACTTTCAATTAATAAGATCAATCGATGTGTTGTTTTTAAATAATAATCCGGTACACAAGGATATATTGAGAGAGAAACTGTTTGGAGAAGAACAGATTGGATAATCAATAGGAGTGAAAAAATCTGTGAAGGATTTTATTCAGGGCATAGTAATACCTGTTCTACAGAAGATGGCTCTGTGATGCACTCCCAGCATAATTAATGAAAAATAAAGAATTAAATAAATTTGGTTGCTCATATCAAGGAGAAAAATAATTCTAGAAACAACCATTCCATTGATATTTGAAATATTACTGCAGTTGCTTGCTTTAGGGACCAGAGTGCCTTATTAAGGGTCATTAGCTGCTATTATTATATAGCAATTGTCATTCTTTCATTCTTTCTTGAAACTCGGAACATACCTACTGTAATAAGAAAAGAAACAGCACAGTTCAAGCAAAGTTATACTTATATACATTCCATTAGTCTGAAAGATGAACATGTGTATATTTTCTCCATCTTGTTGATATCCATAGCATTTGAACATAATCTAACATATTGCTCATGTCCTTATAGGATGATATATCTCAGATGGCAATGATCACATTCCTCTGGAAAGATCTTGTGGGCAAACCTTGCTAAAAATATTAATTGAAATGTCAATTGCTCCACTGAACTTTCCAGCAGCTCTTACTCAGTATGAAATCTCAGCTCCCCTTCCCCCTTCACTTTAATATTAAGTCTTTCTCAGCCAAACAAATCTTATGTATAGGATGAACTCTAATTACCCACAAGGAAATCTGTCTACATAAACTCCATTAAAATGAAAGGGAGTTGGAAAAACAGTTGATATACACAAATGGTAATATTTATTAATCACATGCACATTTCTTCACATTTGTTCAGAGTTTTTAATGTTATGATGCAACCCTCATCCCTGCCCTGACAATATACCATTGTTTTCTGTGGTAGAAAAGCAGATGTTAAATCCTTTCCTGCTGAAATCAATGGGAAGCTGGCTAATGAAGTATGCCCTGGCTTATATTATTTTTTGGTTTACTCTTCTAAAAATTGCATTGCTCATCAGGTCAAATGTTTGTAGAACATACATTTTAATGCCTTTTTCAACACTTTGAAAAAATTGTCTACGGTATGCACAAAAATAAGAGCACTCGGAAGCCATTAGCAGAAACCTGTTTTGTATTAATGGATTTGGCTGCTGTACAAAATGCTTCATGTCACAACCATTTCTAAAGTAAATATGCAGTAGGTGCTGTAAATTTAGGAGGGAGAGGGAGTGAATAGGAAGAGGGAGAAAAAAATGAAGTCATTTGGAGTGTAAACAATTTGCTAAGCTCTATGCCAATTATATAATATCTTTAGCCATGAGTGCTGCTAGTGAGTCTTTGCACCATCGCAACCATCATGTCCCAGTGCCTTGGTTATCAAAGCAAAACAAAACAAAAAAATATGGAGGAAATAAGCTGTCTCTTTTTCAGTGCTTTCCCATATGTCACTCCCTAGAACAAGGCAATATTAATGTACAAGTGGTCAGTTCCTTTCATATACTACTAATGTACTGGAAAGTCTTCCGCACACTGCTTTTCCTTCATGTCTCAGGACATCTACAGCTAGAGCATTTTTCCTGAGCTGAACAATATGGCCTTCTCTTAAGAAAAGCCCAGTGGGCTGATCATTGTCAGGTTATGTTATGTTTGAACGAGAGATACTTCAATGCTAGTTTTGTGAAGCAGAGTTGTAGTCGAAACAAGAGGTCTAAACAAATCGTCGAGCCGTGAGAGCCCTTTCATTTATCATAGTGCTCTGACAGAAATTTCTCTCTGCTGCTGGCCCTAGCTGAATTTTATACAATTCTTTTCAAAACTACTGCCCTTTTTCCTTTATTTTTTTAAAAATGAAAAGCAATCTAGCCCTGCCCTAGCTCCTTCTAGACAAATGTTTTATTCCCAGCTGTTTGTATAAGTCAGAGAAATTGGGGCAAGGATGTCAAGTTGTATGGAAAAGTTCAAAGATGTTGGCCCTCAGCCAAAGACTCTTGCATAGAATGGGCTGAATTTCCACTGCTACATAAGAGGAACATCCGTTCTCCCCACCTCCACCCCCACTCCTATTCTGGAAACAGATGGCTGATATGTCAGATCTGATAGCACTTGGCGCCTGTTTGGAGAGGGACTCATTTCAAGTGACTTCTGTTCCATTCTCAGTCCCAGACAGGTGACCAGACTTATAAAATGTGGTACACAGACCTATGTCATCCTTGCTTCATTAGGAGTAAAACACTTTCCATTTATAAGTTTAATGACAGATGCTCAATCTAGAAGCTGAAATAATTTAGGCTGGAGTCACACTTAACCAGATCAGTGCCAAGAATGGGATGTCATTGAAACATCAAAGACCACTGAGCTGTAGGATAGTACTCAAGTTCCTCCCAATGCACTTTCCAACTAAATGATCTGGATGGAGCGAATGAAGCTGTTCCATTACAGAGTACACTGCCGTGGCTTGAAAGAACCTGCCTCCCAAATATTGACCAGATTTCATTGTGGTTTCTTTCCTTGACCATGGGGGAAAGGATTATTGATCTAAGACAGTGGTTCTTAAATAATTCGACCCAGTTACACTTTTTTCCTGATCTCATATAATGTCAACAGTCCTATCCCCACCTCCAAAACCAAGGCTCTATCTTGGCAACAACATTCCCAAACTAGATCCTTGGCTAATAATGTTCCATTATCCCCAGGAAATGCCCAATTGCCCAATTGAGAGTAATTGTCCCCAATTTAAGAACTATTACTACAACAATAACACTTTTCCTGTACAATCCTAGTCATGGATTACCAGACAGTGTTAGAAAAAATGGGCAGGGATTATTTTTTTGACTGGTTCTTGAGTCAGTGTTGGTTTAGTCCCTGCAGGCAAGATTTTTAGAAGTGGTTTCCCGTTGCCTCCTTATGATTGAGAGAGAGTGAACTTTGGAATTGTACATTCTGCTGGAGAGGTTCTCTCTTATGGAATAGCTTGTTCTCTAAAATTAAGACAGCTCCCCGTTTTTACAAGTTTTGAAGATGAAGAAGTGGAGGAGAAGTGTTAGTACATCAGCTTCAGACAAGTGATGGGGCCAAATATGAAGTGTTATTGCAGTTATTGTAAAAGTTTGCACTTGAATTAATTTTAAACTTTATTGGGTATTTTTTTAAAAAATTAATGTGATACTATTGTTACATTGTAGAATTTGTAAACTGCTTAGATTCCATTTGATGGAAGTGAAAAAGCAAGTAACATTTTAAAAAACCAAACAAAGCAATTTTAAAATTCTATATGTTTAATTAACAGCCAGTGGGACTGATCTACAGTGAATACCATCTTCAGACCAATCATCTAGTATGATAACTATAGTATTATGTTATTAGTACCACGAAATAAAGTAATGGATTTTTAAGTGTAACTCGATGACACCAATTGCATTGGAATAAAAATGGTTGCAATGAATGCAAAACATTATCACAGCCTTAAAATAAATGAAATGGAGGTTTAGAAATTTGAGAGATTGCATGCCAATCACATTTGCATCAAAAAAGTGAGTGTGAGAGATTGGAGGAATCAGGCAGAGAAGGAAGAAGAACTCAATGGGTTTGAAAAGAAACAAAGAACTCAGGGAAAAGGCTACAAAAAGAAAATGTTTCAAACAGACTAGGCTTTAATAGATTTTCTGTAAAACTGGGAATTTACAATTTTTACAATTAAGTCTTGACTGAACTAGCATTTCCGAAATCTATGTAATTCTTGAACTTCCTGCTGTATGGGATTTGCCAGTGATACAGGTTGATATCTATTACAACAAAAACAAAAGAGGATATTATGTACATCTTTGTGTATTATTACTTAACCACAATTATATAGATATAAGTCCCTCGGACAATGTAAGCAACACAAATTGTAGGTACAGTCTGTGAGATATGTCTTTCATCTATTAATTCTGTGGGAGATTGTGCGTATTCAGGTGCTTTCTTGATAATGAACAAGAAAGATTGAACAATCAAATGTATTCTTCCTCCTCATATGTTGTTCTTCCCATGTTTGAGTTCTAAAGTCAGAAGCTTTTTCATAGTATAGACCACTGTTCTTCCATCTTGGCAACATTAAGATGTGTGGAAGTCAACTCCCAAAATGCTTCTGGGGAATTCTGAGATTTGAAGTGCACACATCTTAAAGTTGCTAAGCCTGAGCAACACTGGTATAGAAAAATGAATGTGAGGCACTGTTCCTTTCTGAGGGTGGCCCCCTCCCTCTACTATCATTAAACAGTACTAGAGAAGTTGTTTCCTTCCTTCCTTTCTTTCTTCCTTCCTTCCTTCCTTCCTTCCTTTCTTTCTTCCTTCCTTCCTTCCTTTTTTCTTTCTTTCTTTTCTTTCTTTCTTTCTTTCTTTCTTTATTTATTTATTTATTTATTTCTCCTGAAGAAAAAGAAAGAAAGAAAGAAAGAAAGAAAGAAAGAAAGAAAGAAAGAAAGAAAGAAAATGATTTACATCACTTTGCAAAGTGATTTGAAGAGTTAAAAATTTGATTGTGAAATCAGTCATATGAAACAGTCAAATGACCTGGCCTAGAGAAAATGTATTGGGAAAGGCAAAATTCCAGAAATTTTATAATTTGATTATTTGGTTAAATGAATACAATTTTTAAAAAAATCTTTGCTGCATAAAAAACAAATGGAATGGAACAAAGTTCCTTTACCCCAAGGAAGCAAGAAAAGCAGGGGTCTGAATGGGTTACCTCTCTTATGGCTTGCTAAATTACATATTGGTCCTATTTAGATATTAACCTCAACATCAAACAGATTATCATCTCCTTAATTCAAATTGAGAAGAGTCTGATGCAGCAAATGCACCAGATTTTATCCTTCTTGACACCATGCAATTACAGCAACGTGAAGAACAATTAAAGAAGAAAACATATGTAGAAACAAAGAAGCTGTCTTCTACTGAAAAAGCTAGATTGTTACAGCAGCTATTGTTTTATTATAATTACCCATAATGTGTCTCCACAGGTATGATACATACTTTTGACATTAAAAGTTTTTTAAGTGCATCATTAAGTATTTTAGTGTATATTTATGTGGTTTTTCTCTGCCTCCTATACTTGACTATCCCATTTAAAGGAATGCAAACCAACTTACTGAGGGGGGAAAACATGCCCATTAAAGATAATAAAATGATTACAGTGAATTGACATTAAGATGTCACAGCTGTATAACTCATTCCTTTTATGTACTCCCAAGCTGAATTGTTTTATGACCGATCATAAACCTATTAAACTACTGGTAATAAAGGATTGTAATTAGTGATAAAATCTGGTTGCTTAGTGAGCCAAGACAGTCATCCTTACTTTCAATTTTTATTGAAAGTAATCAAGACAAAACCTTCAGCAATGTCAAAAAGCAGTTGGTGAAGAAGATACTACTATTTTTAAAGCTCTGGTAACATTTAATTTATAGGCCTAAATGGCAACAATGGGGACAAATCCAGGTATGTCCCAAGCTCCATTAAAGAAGAGACAAGGATGGGCATCTAAACAGGTACTATTCTTTTTTGTCAGTTTTTTCCCCCTTTGGGGGAGAAAGCCCCCAAGAGGTTTTCTCAGCTAGGCTTTTTCTGTGTGTGTCCAATCCTGATCAAGAGGGATCAAATCTGGGGCCTGAATGAAAGATGCAAATGGGGAACAGACTGTGAGGATGTAAATTATTTATCTACTAACAACTTTTTAAGTCCTTTTGGTGGCTTACCAAAATGAATATAAAATACACTTTTAAAATAAAAATAATAGATATAGAATTATAAACATCTCCCTAGCATCCAAACCAAACATACCAAAAATGTGTTAAAAGTAATTTAAAGTCCGTGGAAAAGCTGAGTGTTTTTCTTTCTAATTTATTCTTTTATTACTTTTAAAATTATGACAGAAAAACAAAACACAAGATAAAAAATACACGCATTGTCAAAGAAAAAAATAGAAAGTGTTTTTTTTAAGTAAAAACAGAGTCCAATAAATTTTAAATATTATTTTTTGTTATATAAGTCATCGTTTGTGGTTCATTTCCACTCTTGTTTTGAAATTAAAATATTCTCCCATCGTCGAGGCAGGAACCTCTAATTCTTTATTCCACTCATTTCTTAACATCTGCACATTAAATTGATTTATTGGTAAACAAATTTATAGCAACTAATAGTAGGAGGGGTTTTTTTTAGTTTTAGTTTACTAGAACAAGTTGTCCTAGTATCTCAAGCATCTCATCTATAAGTATCTCAGAAGCAGAGAATGCTGTTGATAGAAACATATTGTTAACAAATGTTGTAACTGTAAATATTGCCATTGGATTATATCTGGTAAATAATATATTTCTATTAATATGGAGTATTTTAAAATATATCTTCATCATCTATCAAGGAATTTTCTGGGCTTCTTTTTTCCTGGAAATCCCCAACTTTAATTTGAAATTCTGGGGAACAGTGTTAGTCCCCTCTTTTCTCAGCCTCAGATTCAGAAACCTCTTTTGTTCTTTCCCCAGATATGAACCAACCAAAGCTTTTCTTTGTATTCAGGAAGAGGGAGGGGCCAGGGCAATCTGATTTTATGCCTACAGCATCTCTAACTTGAGGGGGTGTAATGAGAATGTCTACAGGTTTCCCTAAGACGATGGATATTAGGAATGTTTGAGTTCTACTTGCTGACAAGGGAAAGTTTTGTCAAAATGAATGGGAGATCTCCAAGAATGCAACAGTAATTCCTGCTTCTCTTATAGAGAATTACTTGACAAGTGATACTCAAGCCAATGTGACATGTACAACACACATTCCATATGGCTTAAACTTTTTTTTGGGGGGGTTGCTGTTATATGCGACAGAAAGTATGTGAGCTCTTTGTTATAATGAAAAAAAAATCTGCATTGGGGCCAAACCGCAATATTTTAAAAGTTTCTCTGGGAAAAGCTAGGTTTAAAAAAAATAGCAGAGCCAACACTAAGCAAAGTGCATGACTTTTTCAGCTATCAAACTGAACTTACATTTTCCTTTTTCCACACTAGGCTGAATGCAAGCACAGTTTTGAACAGCATAAAAGGGTTGTGAAATTAATCAGGGTATCATCCAATTCTTCTTAGCATGTTGTGTGTTGGCCCTTCCAGAATGTTCTCTGCTTTATAGGTCATTCAGAAGGTGGGTCCTGAGTATTCTGGTGAAAGTTGATAGTTTAGCTTTCTTAATGTAAATAAGCTTTCACTAGCTAGATTTCTCTTTCTTGGAGGAGGTTAAAAACAATTCTCTAATTTTATTTTGTCCTATGCAAAATTTATATGTGGGTTGCATTGTTAGAATAATAGCATGCAAAACATTTTAGCTTATTTTTATGCAACAGGCAACTAGCCATTAAATCTGGCTAGCAGGAGAGGGGGGGCAAGGGAGGTTGAATTAAATAACATCCATTGCCTTCATTGCAACATATTTCACTCTGTGGTAATTGAGAGAGACAGAGCCTTAAGTACCAAACAATTAACCCACAGCTAATTCCCTTTCTATCATGCAACTTAAAGGAAACATCAAAGACACAACTCAGGTATCTTCTCTGTCATTCTTCACAACACTGACTTCTTGTCTGAACTGAACTTTTAAACCTATTATAATGGGCTTTCTACAACAAATATCATGCAGTAGGGAAACTATAGTAACCAATAATCTGTTTCACTTCAATGGAAACTATGTATTTGGATGGACAAGACTTGTGTTAAACATAAGACTACAAAAAAAAAAAAAAGGCATCTGGATTTGGAAAAAAAGTGGTGGGGAAGTTAACTGCCACATTCCACCACAAACATTCAACCTTCCTAAGGAATAATGGCATGATAGGAGCAATTTAACATCCTTTTCACCACATATGTAAAAACATAATTTAACCTTGTACCCTAGGAAGAAGGCAATGGCTAACCACTTCTGAAAAACCTTGCCAAGAAAACTGCAGGGATTTGTCCAGGCAAGACTTTGGAAATCAGACACAATTGAACGGAAGAAAAACAAAAATCCACATCTATAATGTTAATCCATGTTTTTGTGAATGTAAAATTTTGGGGAATGCAAACATATTCATAATTTCACATTTCAGATCTTCATGAGAAGATTTCAGACTTTCGTGGATTTTTAAAGATGATTCACACAATTACTTTAGAAGTGAGAGTATATTAAACTTCCATGGGGCAAATAGACTTAACATAAAATATTTCATTTGGCAATTGTAGAAAATTGATCATTTTTAGGATTGGAAGCCTAATCTATACATGCATCTTCTTATCTTATTTGTTCTGACCCTTGGTGATTACCTAATTTCTACATGCATGAATGTCCCAAAACAGCAGAAATTTTAAGAAATATGAAACACTGACTCATGCATAAATCAATTAATATAAATCAGTCATTAACTCTTGATTTGTAGATGCTTAACTCATTCCTTTATTAAAAATGGGCAGGTATTTCAATAAATAGTCCAATGTTTTGCCAAAGATATATAAAATGTTACATTAGTTTATTTTATGTAATTGAGATTGAGGCACCTAAGAATATTCCTGCTGAATCAGACTAAGATTTATTTTATAGCTGTCCTACATTAAGGTATTCAAGACAGTGGTTCTCGCCGCATCTTATGGAAATGGATTCCTCAAGTTAACTATGCTTTTTCTCTATTGTAAATCTCTCTCCAGTCAGTTTTAGTGGGCAGCTTCTGGCCCACTATCCACTTTCTTCATATCATGCATAATTTTATACACTTTGATCAGATTTCCCTTCATAGAGCTACTACGTATTTGCTGCAAAAATGCTGGCAACAAAGATACAGAAAACCTATTATGTACATTTGTTTCCATCTAGTGGTTGTCCATATTTTTGCAGCTCAGATACATCTACAATGTATCTTCCGATACAATTTTCTAAGATAACTATGCTAATTTCTCTCCTAAAGTGGTTTTTTTTCACCCTTAATGCTCTTGCTTGCTTCTGTATATTTCCTAGCTCTATTATATTCTTTCAAAGGTGGCAACTAGAAGATAGATTTATATAAGAGGAATACATTGTTGGCAGTTTTATTTCAAGTCCCTTCTTTAATGATTTCTAGCATGGAACTTTCGCTTTTCACAGCTGAGTTAACATATTCATAAAGCTTTCTGGTATGACTTCTTGCTAGTAAAGATGGTTCAGATCCCATCACAGCATATGTGACGTTGGGTTTGTTTGCTCCAGAGAGCATCACTTTACATTTATATAAATTTAATCCTGTTTGGCCAATTTTAATTTTAAAAAGATCTTTCTAGAATTCCTAACTGTTTCTTCTGGATTTCAATACCCTGAAGAGTTATTCACAAACATAGCCAACTCACTGCCTTCTCTTGGTGCCCTAAATATCTTAAATTGCATTATCATCACATTGATATTCATTTTCTTTATGAAATACTTCATGATTGATGATAGGATACACCTAAATTTGAATCTAATTATTGTGCACTTTCACTGGAAGCTGTATGTATGAACTTCAAGTATGTGCTAAATAATGTTTCACTAGAGCTAATGTGAGAAAATATGGATGTTCTATTGATGAAGTTACATCTGTGATGGCCATTCACACTTTGGAGTCTTATTTTTGTGACCAAATGAGCAGTAATACTACAGTACGATGCAAGCAGAACACTATTAAAAATATTATGGTGTCATGGTTAAAACATTGAACTAGCACTGAAAAGAACCATATTCAGTTCTTGGACATTGATGATCTTTGGGAAATTTTGGGTCAGCCAATAATCTTTTAGCAATTACTACTCCCCACACATACACACACATAAATATTATTATGGAGAAAATTGGAGAAGGAGGTGCAACCACCAGTTTCTAAAGGAAAGACAGAGCATAAACCTAATGAAGGAATGCAGAAATAAATGCCTTTCGGATTATTTGCAAATTCATTCAAAAATCAGGACTCCTTTCAGTTTGATAAATGTTGTCAGAAGCTATAAGTTTTCATGAGCTACAGTTCACTATGTACTCTGTGCATCTGATGAAGTGAGCTGTAGCTCATGAAAGTTTACATCTATTAATAGAATGTGTTAGTCTGGAAAAAAGACTGCCTGACTCCTGATTTATTTATTTATTTATTTATTTTTGCATTTGTTTTTCTGATTCCAGCCTACATAGGCAGAAAGCTGGTAGTGGATCCAAAGGGGGGGGAGGATCTGCAAAAGTGGATATATTTTCCATCTCCCCCCCCCAAAAAAAAGTGCATGGGGGAGGAATCTCTCTCTTAAAGCAATGTATCATTTATTTTTCATTAATTCTTATTTTTGCTCAAATAATGCAAGTACACAATAGTTGCCAAAGTAATTAACAAAAAAAAAAAAAACAGTATGATCCCCACTTCAATATCAATGTTACTCCCTCATTTCAAGTGACAAAAAGATCTGTACAAAATCATGAGTGGGAGAAGATTATCTTTCTTTCCTCCCCAAGAGATCAAAAGAGCTGTTTATTTTATTATTTTTTATCTTAAATGTATCCAGAGTTTTATGGGTAAATATTAAAGCACTTGCAGTTGGTCATGCTATAAGCTACTAGAAGAAAGTTAAGCTTTTGACGTTGGCTAGCTGAGATATCGGCTCTAAGCTGACAAGTAATTAAACCAGCATATCTGTAACAACTGTCATCTCTTATTTCTGTGCAACTTGGATGTAAACCAAAGGAAGGGAAGCCAAGCATGGGGCGGGGGGGGGGGGCGTGGAGAGGAGAAGAAAGAGAGAAAGAAAGACTTTATATTACTGGGCAACTGCTGAGTATCTCCTGCTGAACAGTTTAGCAGACCTGGGCATTTAAAGGATTGTGAGAAAGATCAAAAGGGTCAAAGATCCCTTTACCAATTAACAGCAGTCAGAAGCACATCAAATAAGGTGTAAATTTGGGCTTTGCAGTTTTGAGTAAGCCAGGCATAAAATGCATTCTAATGCTCTTGAGTAGATGCAGCTTTGAGCCATGAGTGATGTCACCACTGCGCTAAAAGAAGCTTAATCACATTTAGACTGGCATGATGGAGCAGTCCTGGGCGCAGAGCTGTGAATGCTTGCTGCTCTTTTCACTTCTGATAACACCAGGAATTGCTATCCTTTCTGCCTGCTCCAAAAGTGTGTGTGTGTGTGTGTGTGTGAGAGAGAGAGAGAGAGGGGGGGGGAGGGAGGGAGGGAGGGAGGGAGGGAGACACAGAGACAGAGACAGAGACAGAGACAGAGACAGAGATAGAGAGAGAAGATAGGTTTAGGTTTAGATTTAGTTACAAACACTCAGACAAACAAGCACATAAATACAAATCCTGAACATTTCTTTGAAATTCTACTGCTTTCATTCTTAGCAATTTAGAAAAGGAGCTTCAGCAGGTTTTTCATTCTCTCTGGTTAATTGTTTCAAGTAAAGGGAAGAAATAATTAATATAGCTTGAGGTGGATGCACTGTTTAATTCAGAATTATGTAAATTATGGAAGAAAAGGAGGTGGGATAGTTTTCCTACAGACAAAGTTTCTTTTGCAAATATCTTTCAAAAGAATTGTCCAGTCCAACTAAATAGGCAGTCACTACAGTATCCCATACATACATACATACATACATACATATGTGTGTGTGTGTGTGTGTGTGTGTTTTCTGAGGTTTTCGCGGGTGTTTGTATGTAGGTCTTTGGTTATTCAGGTTTTCTCCCGCGTAAAATTGGAGGTGTCTTGGCAACGTTTTGACAAAGTCTCATTCGTCATCTTCAGGCTGGTGTTTTCGGCTTCGTGCTTCTAGGAGCAATAAGTGATCGCTGTTTCTTCCTTTTAACTGCCAGTGGGGGTGTGAACTGATTGGGTGGGAGCTTGGCTATGTTCTGATTGGGTGGAGGTGTGTTCTGATTGGTTGGGGGCTTGGCTGTGCTCTGATTGGATGGGGGGTTGGCTGTGCTCTGATTGGATGGGGGTGTGTTCTGTTTGGGTGGGGGCTTGGTTGTGCTTGGCTTAGTCTGAGTTGCAGGGGGATTTGAGCTGTGAGCTGTGTTGCTGTTGTTTGGCTTCGCGTTCGTGGTCATGCCACATCTTCATGGTGGGTGTCAGTTTGCTTCATGTATGGATTGGAGGGGTTTAAAGTGGCTAATGATGCAGCTGTGGTCTGGCTTCTGGTTTGTGGTTGTGCCTCATCATCGGTGTGTGTTTGAGTTTGCTTTTTGCATGGATGTGTGGTGGTGACATCCTGTGTGGTTTTCGTGAGTGTGGGTCTGGTGTCCTTCTTTGTGTTGGGGACTCGTTTGTCAATAAGGGCGGGTTTCCAAATGGCTGGTAGGTGGGAGGTATCATCTCATTTATTCATGCTGTGTGGGCATTTTTCTATCTCGATGGCTTCTCTGATTATTCTGTTGTTAAAGTGTTGAGTTTTGGCGATAGTTCTGGTCTTTTTAAAGTCAATTTCATGTCCTGTGGCTTTAAGGTGTTGGACCAGGGAAGAAGTTGGTTCCTCTTTTCTGACTGAGTTCTTGTGTTCTTCAATGCGTGCACTTATTCTTCTGTTGGTTTGTCCGATGTATGTGGTGGGGCAGGTGGTGCATGGGATTTCATATACTCCTTGATTTTCTAACTCAATTTTGTCTTTGGGGTTTCTTAGAATGGTGGATATTTTTCGGTTTGTGCAAAATGCTGTCTTGATGTTGTGTTTGTGGAGGATCTTGCTGATTCTGTCTGTGGTGCCTTTTATGTATGGGAGGAGGGCTTTGCCATTTTCTTGTTCTCTGTCTTGGATTTTAGTGGGGGTTTCTTTTTGGATTAGGTTGGTAATCTTATTTCTTTGGAATCCATTGGATGTTAGTACGTTAGTGAGAGTGTGTAGTTCGGTTTTTAGGTGTTGTTCATCAGCTAAGCGTTTTCTTCTGGAGATGAGTGTCTTGGCTACGGAGCTGATCTGTGCTGGGTGGTGGTGTGAGAGTGCGTGTAGATAGCGGTTTGTGTGTGTTTTATTCTGGTAGATGGTGTGTCCTAGGGAGCCATTGGATTTCTTGTAGACTAAGACATCCAGGAATATATATATATTCTGAGGTTTTCGCGGGTATTTGTATGTAGGTCTTTGGTTATTTGGGTTTTCCCCCGCATAAAATTGGAAGTATCTTGGCGACGTTTCGACGAAGTCTCATTCGTCATCTTCAGGCTGGTGTTTTCAGCCTCGTGAGGCCAAAAACACCAGCCTGAAGATGACGAATGAGACTTCATCAAAACGTTGCCAAGATACTTCTAATTTTACATGGGGGAAAGCCCAAATAACCAAAGACATACACACACACACACACACACACACACACACACACACACACACATGTTCTACATACATATATATTCTACATGTGTGTGTGTGTGTGTGTGTGTGTGTGTGTGTGTAGAATATATATATTCTACAGATCAACAATAATAATAATAAAGATAAAGGATAATAAACATAAGGACAAATATGTGACTATGGGGCCTATGTGGAGAACAAGTACATCTTGTGAATTATTTTATTTATTTATTTATTTATTTATTTATTTATTTATTTATTTATTTAAATTTATATACTGCCCTTCTCCCGAAGGACTCAGGGCGGTGAACAGCCAAAGGTAAACACACAGAATACAAAAATTTAAGAACAGTTTAAAAAACATATTAAACAATTTTGGCCCAACAATTAAAATACCCCTTTTAAAATTAAAATTAAAATTAAGCAATTGGAGAAGTTAGGCCAGCCTGGCTTGTTGAAATAAAAAAGTCTTGAGGGCCCAGCGGAAAGTACGTAAATCCGGAATTCTCCGTATCTCCGGGGGAACTCATTCCAGAGGGCAGGTGCTCCCACAGAGAAAGCTCTCCCCTTGGGGGCCACCAGTCGACATTGTTTGACCGATGGCACCCTGAGGAGCCTCTCTCTGTGGGAGCATACTGACCGGTGGGAAGCTCTTAGTGGCAGAAGGCGGTCTCGTAGGTACCCAGGTCCTAAGCCATGGAGCGCTCTAAAGGTGGTCACCAACACTTTGAATCGCACCTGGAGGACCACTGGAAGCCAGTGCACAGGAGAGGTGTTACATGGGAGCGCCATGACGCTCTCACAATCACCCGCGCGGCCACATTCTGGACCAGTTGGAGCCTCCGGGTGCTCTTCAAGGGGAGCCCCATGTAGAGAGCATTACAGTAGTCCAAGCAGGAAGTGATGAAGGCATGAGTGACCGTGCACAAGGAGTCCCGATCCAGAAAGGGACGCAACTGGCGAATCAGGCAAACCTGATAGAAAGCCCCCCTGGCCACGGACGTCACATGTTCTTCTAAGGACAGCCGTGCATCCAGGAGGACACTCAAGTTGCGAGCCCTCTCCATGGAGGCCAACGACTCGCCCCCAATAGTCAGAGATGGCACCAGCTGACTATATCGGGACGCCGGGAGCCACAGCCACTCAGTCTTGGAAGGGTTGAGCTTGAGCCTGTTTCTCCCCATCCAGATCTGCACGGCCTCCAGACACTGGGACATCACGTCAAGGGCATCATTGGGGTGGTCCGGGGTGGAAATGTACAGCTGAGTGTCATCCGCGTACTGATGGAACTTCACCCCAAAACCACAGATGATCTCACCCAGCTTCCTAACAGAAGCTTTATGTATGAATGTTGAATGGCTGCATCTACTGTCTGGTTGAAAATTCCCCTTTGAAAGAAATATAAAAATCATAATAAAATCTTAACAACTGTGATCATAATCGTTTCTTATAAAAGTATTTTTGATAATTGTTTCCTCTTATATGAAATTAGGTTTACTTAAAGTAAGGCTACCAGGTTTGGACTACAAAAGTTCTGATGAACACTAGATGGCAGAAAAGATAGAAATAAAATAGAAGATTATGTCTCTATGCTGCCATTTAATGATGATTCTGAGTTTTGCAGCCCAGTTAAGAGGTATGGAGCGAGAAGGATGGTCAGCATGAAAACAATGGCATATTTATCTGGAAGTTCAGTCATGGCAACTAGACTTCTTTTCTTTTTTTGGTTTGAAACATTTCACTGCTTATCAGTATTCAACTTAATGAGAATGAGTAAATAAACCTGCACACACCACTCAGTTGTTTTGCTTTATTACATCTACCAGTGGAAGTGTCTAAAGATAACAGGAGGTTCCATTAATGAATCCGTTCAATATTTTGTGTGAAGAACGATTTCTCTTTTATCACCAATACTTTTGGAAGCCAAGACCAACAATCATTTAGTTCCTGATGATTAGGCAAGGAACACGGTAGGGACCCAAGTCTACATATAGAATGATTATAGAAATGTATGAATTGGTCCACAAGCAAATACACAACCACCTATATACAAAGGTATGGATGCTGTATACTTAGAAAGCATCATTCTTCTGTGTTCCATCAAAGAATTTTTCAGGCAACATAGACTGAGACGGCAACTTGTCTATCCTAAATATCAAGAGCACATGTTGTAAGATCAGCTTTTCTTAAGTTAGTACCCTCCTGATCTTTTGGAAATATAATAGCCACTAATTCTGGGTATTCTGATAATTACTGCTCTAACATTTTTGAAGGACACCAGTTTAGTGAATATTTGGTGAAACTGCAATGAATTCATAATAAGATTTCAACAAGATATGCGTTGTCACCAAATTTATTTTTATTATCCTGATTAATCTATAGAAAACCTCTGTTGAAAAGGAAAGCTTACATATTTTATTTACATTGTGTAAATTACTGACTGTAGTCCCTATTCTTTTACAGCTGGAACACTACAGATAGTCCTCGAGTTAGGACCACAATTGAGCCCAAAATTTATGTTGCCAACTAAAACATCTGTTAAGTGAATTTGCCCCATTTTATGACATTTCCTTCCACAGTTGTTAAGTGAATCACTGCAGTTGTTAAATTAGTAACATGGTTGTTAAGTGAATCTTCTTTCCTTGTTGACTTTGCTTGTCAGGAGGTTGAAAAAGGTAATCACATGACCCCAGGATACTGCAATCATCATAAATATGAACCAGTTGCCAAGCATCTGAATTTTGATCACATGATCATGGGGATGCTGCAACGGTCGTAAGTGTGAAAAATGGTCATAAGTCACCTTTTTCAGTCCCGTTGTAAGTTTGAACGGTCACTAAATGAACTGTTGTAAATCGAGGACTACCTGTACTCTATAGTTTGCAAAGAGATTAGATTCTATAGCTCTGCAGTGAAGGTAGTTGTAGGCTGTTGCTTTATGGACATGCTTTTCAGAAGGATGGTTATGCATGTCATTTTTAGAATGACATTTTGAAAAGAAGCAACCTGGATAATTTTGATGTAGACTAATGTGTGGCTCAGACTCCTGCAGATACTGCAAAATCCTTAGATTTTAGGATGCAACTCAAAACAGTACCAAATGACATCTCCAAAAGTTTATCTTAGGATAAAAAAATAGTTTTAAAATGCATGTATTTTGTAAAAAAAACAATTAAATTGCATTCTTAGATGTTACTTAATTTCATATTTAGGTGTTTTTTTTTTAATTACAGAGTATTTTTTTAAAAAAAAACAGAAAGGCTTTATAAAGGAATTCTAAACTAAGATAAATAGCAAGCAGCCTAATGTCCCTTCTCTCACCCATTAGATTTTGTATCTCCATATATTTTGATAAAATAACATCACCAGGAAGTGAGTTCAAAATCTCAGTTACATACCATTCTCACAGAGAATGACAAAAACCTCCAGAATTGAAAAGCGACTCTTTCCAGAGCAAGGTGGGGGGAAAGCAGTAATTAAAATCTTAATGGGGCTATTGTCTTTGGAAATCTCAGCTTTCATTTGAATTCATCAACATACCAATGGTTACCAGGCGCCTAGATAAAGGACTTCCCCATAAGTGCCATGTTTCACATAACTCAGATGTGTAACATAATTGTGCTGGTTTGGGGAAAATAATTCTATCAATTCTCTTACAACGGTGTTGTGTGTGTGTTTGTGTTTACTGAAATATTGTGTGTGTGTGTGTGTGGGGAAGGAATAGCTTGATCTGTGAGACATTATAACCACACACACACACACACACACACAAAGACAAGCTAGTGGCCAGCATAGCTGCATTGTTTTTTGAACAAGAAGTCAATGCAGACAGAAGTAAATGACAGTTAATTACAAATTACATTCTGGATGGGGCTGTGAAGGCCTCGTGGCTTGAATAATAAATAGGCCCTCAGGCACTCACCTGCCTGCAAAGGAGCATACAGAGGCACAGGCCGGGGTGCAAGACAAGTTTCAAACAAGCTGCTAAACACAAAAGCTTATTGGATTACAGAGCTTTAGGAGAAAGCATTCAGATCTCCAGCAGCAACTGGGTTGAAGGGATTTCTAAAGGATGAATTGCTATTCACTGTAATTTTTTGAATACTGTTCTTTGGGTGCAGGAAAGAAAACAAATTCACTTTCGTACCCCCTCCCCAATATTAGAAGGGGAAGCCTAATTCTATTACAAATGCCCTTTAGAATACATGTCTTGAAGAAGTGGGAGGCGGCAGGGTCCTGGAAATCTAATCTCTTTGCAAATTAGAAAGATTATGTGGAGTGTTTTTGGTTCCTCTTTTCAACATTCTATTGACAAATCAGGATGTCACATGTCCTAAAGATAGTATTTGGGGGGGAAAAAGTAAAGCAATTAAAAAAAAGTTACTGACTGGCTATATGAAATTTTAGCCTTGATCAGAAAAGTCTGCTTCTTTGATCTTTGGAATATTTGCTTGCTAATATTATATTCGGGGGTTTGGGAACTTTAATTCTAAACTTACTATAATTGCAAAAAAAAAAAAAAATTAGACAATGTCTGAAATAATTAATGTTAGAATTAGAGCATTGAAAAGACCTTGGCTTTTCTAATTCACTACAGCAATTTCTATTCATTTAGTTGAGCTAAGTGCTTATTGTTAAAGACAAAAGGCCCAACAGTTTGACATTGAGCTCATTATGTATGTTTGAAACATTCTGCAATTCAAGGCCACACCACATGCTATAAAGCACAGGCTGATGGATTAAAATTCAGACCACACAATTTCCCTGAATAGCTTTCCTTTTAAACCTGATTAAAACTTCAAAACAAAAGCACATCAGTAGGGCCTGGATGTGTCTGTGTTCTATGCACACATCGTTTGAGAGTATTTTCTTGCACTCATTACGGCAAAAGTGAACCAAATATTCTTATGCTCTCTGCCTGGAGTGACTGCATAGAGGTAAGTCCTATTGATTTGTGCAAGACTTGAAAGGCATTTTAAAACTAGAATCTTTCAGTAACAATCCATCATCCAGTGACATACATTTAAGTGGCATTGATTTCAATAGGAGGTTAATTCATATAGTTGAACATACGATGTTGCCATTGAGCTTAAATAAATAAGACTGCAAGCTTTAAATGAGGCTTCTCAACAGTAGAGCACATGACAAAGCTCTTGGCATGTTTCACTTTTTGTTGCAGGTGGAAGATTGGCTAAATATTCTTCCATGACAGCCATGTAATAAAATCCCTATAAAGAAAGGAAACATATCAGAGATATGCAGGAAGTTGCTTATATATAATAACCTTAAAAGGCTCAGACCAAGAAGAGGGGTTTTTTTAAAAATTGAATGCTTACTTTGTGCAGACAGAGTCTTTATTGACAAATCAGTCACATAAGATTTTAATTAGGGTCTAAAAGTGAAGGAACTCTCATTATATCTTCTGTTGTTTACAGAATGCTGTGATTCTGGTATTTTGCTAGGCGGGAAAATGGGAAAAAATGGCGTTTTTCAGAATGGATGGCACTTATTTTAAAAGGTATGCACAGTATTTCCTATAACCTATAACCATTGAATTGACCTTAATGTGAGGTATGACCAGTGTGGTATAATTATTAAGGTACTGGATTAGGAATGAAAACATACCCACCTTCGGCCATAGAAGATGACTTTGAACTCTCTCTTTCTTTTAACTACAACTACCTCACAGGATTGTTGTGAGGAAAAAAAAATAGAAGGCAGCATGTTTGCATGTATGCTCCTGAATGTAAACATCTGATAAACAATACAATAATTTATATTTAATTAATTTAATTATTCCAAATGATTGCGCCACATGGATCCTGATATGGGTTACTTGTAAGTACAAGAAAACAATTGTAGGTTTCTTTTTCCCCCAGCACATTTGAATCAAAAGATCTTTTAAGACATGGGTGATCGTGCATTAAGACATTGTCACTGCAATCGTGAGAATGAGGGCTGCACTTAGATCCACGCAGTGGCACAATTCTTTCTGAGTAAAAATGACTGAGAACAAACTAAAGCAAAACTTCAAAATCATAGAGAGCACAAGAGACTGAAATCATCTCCCCAAAATAATTGTTTTAGTGTTGAGAGATGCTCTTGAGAAACATATACCAAAGATTTAGAAAACATAAAATTAGGTCAAGAATATACACATAATGTAGATATACTCCTTGTATTTGATCATAAGCATCTTCAGATATTTCAGTTCAGTTCTCTAGCAGCAATTTTTTTTTGTTTCTTGCCAACCTTATCAAGCTCCAGACAGATGAAGGTAACCTTTTTTTAAAAAAGTGCCCTAAACTCAAAGCTTTATAGATTGCAATATATCAACCAATCGGTTCAAGAGTAGATTCATTCATTTCTGAATTAAATACTAGCTTATGAGTTTTACTTGCTACCAGAACCCTAAGTGTTATCTCTTAAAAGACGCCTCTTTGATATCTGTAACAATTACTGCCAGATGAATATAATTATGACTGTAACCTAAGCTTATCTAAATTATTGGCCCATCTAGTAAAATCATACATATTTCTCCTTTGCGTTAGAGACTTCTGGAGAGCCATCACATGACTGTCCAATATTATTCCTATATCAATCATTTTTAGAGATTTAACTTTTTTCAGGTTTAATAATTAATCTTAATAATTAAGATATTCCTTATAATTTAAATCCTGTTTTTTTTTAAAAAAAATATTCATTATCCTTATTCTATGAAAAACTACATTCTATCTTGCAGGAAATAAACAAAACTTGAAAATGTGCATTGTATTATTTTTCCTCACTACAGTCGAACCTCTGGTCACGAATCCTTCTGACTATGATCAAATCGGGTTCCAATCAAAAAAATCACTTTTTTTTTTCACAGCTGATTTCCCCTTCCACACCTTTTTTTTTTTTTTTTTTTGTAAATGCCAAATTTCCAAAATTAGGTTCGCGTCACAACCAAATCGGGTTGCGACCAAAGTTATGGAACAAATTATGGTCGTTATCAGACATTCTATTTTATATAGAGGATACCTGATCACGACTTTCCAATAGCTAAAACATACTGAACAAGTGATGAACATGCCACCTCCACTTCATAACCAAGCAAGGAAAAGAAGCCAAGATTTCTTGAACCAAGTCCAATATTTGATCCATTACACCCTCTGACTAGCCAAGAGTAATCCCAGAGGTCATAATTACTCATAATAAACTCATTTTGAGCAGACAAGAGCTTTAGCATATCTCATTAAAGATCTAAAAAGGAGCATTTCTCATGTACAACTCTATGTGTAGATAAGATTGGTAATCTTGAGAGACTGGGGTTCCTGTCCACATGGAGAAGCTACACAGAGATAATAAGATACATGTGCATGTCCCTTTTCAGATCTTTGGCCATCATCCCACTTCCCCTTTCTCCTACACATCCACTGTACAAGAAGAAGAAGATCTGAAAATGGCAGATTGAGTATAAATATATACTAAATCTTTTTTTAAAAAAATGGGTAGAATGGTTTTTTTTTAAATGCCTGAAGCTGAGTTCCTAGCCTTCAGTGAATGATATTATGGCCTAATGATCTCAGAGATAATATTACAACTAGCAACCATCTGGGAATTGCCAGAAGTCAAAGGACTGTTTCCTGTTTTGATTTTGGGAGCAATAAGATGGGTAGAAATAGTTTCTACCTAAGAGGAAAAAAAGAGACTTTTTTTACGCTACAGCAGCGTAATTCTGAATGTACTGACAATGAGACCGGTAATCCATCATGTCATCAGTCCTGTGACAGATGTACCCTGTACCTTGTCTCTGTATGTGTGCATAGAGGATACGTCAGAGGCCAGGAGGCAAGGGACACTTAACCCCTACAAGCTTCATGTTCCTGCTGTGCTTCAGACAACCTCTGTCATGTATGAAAAGCCTAAAGAATGACAGTAAATCTATACAAACCTGTGCAATCTACTATCATGACAACCACACACCATGTAGCCTTATAACACTATTAAACTGCATCATGACAGCCATGTAAGACAAGACCTTTATTATGTGCCTTGTTGAGCTACTTAAGGGAGAGTTGGAAATAACAGCATGGGTAGCTTTTCAAAATCAGGGAAATTAACAGAAGGATGCACCTTAAAATCTCTTGCTAGAGCTAATTATTTCATTTCTATGTCCACCACAGGTAATCTATAAAAGAATTACATAATTCAAATTCGATTCAGACCTACATCCTATTTTATTTATTTATTTATTTATTTATTTTGGTTGGGGGAAGAGTCAAAAAGCACTTCTTTCTTTGCCATTTATATGTAGATCACTAAAATATCAGTCTTGTTTCAAAGTAGCTCTTTTATGACCACTTGGTGGTGGTGGTTGTTTGTCATTACTTCCTTTAGCCTTATTTACTTTCAGCAACAAAGGGAAGTGATGGTGATGAAATTCTCTGGAAAAGACTCTCCTAAGCCTTGGTAGCTGTGGGCAAAGCTAGAGATGGGGAATGGAAGAGAGCAGCTGTTGGAGAATTGGTTTTCTTGACCTCCCCAGCTTTAAACATTTTGGACATGGGTATACCAATTCAGGACAGCTGAACTTTGGAAAGTTTCTGGAGATGTGTTGTTCTCAAGGGCTTTAGATCCATTACTGACCCTTCCTGGAACATAATGTTATGCACCTCCTCCACCTGCAAACCCTCATGGGTTGTACAGCAGTGAGAATACAGCTTTTCACAGGAAGAACCTGTAACCCTTTTCCTATAGAAGTAGATGCTTGCAGCATCCAATGGCCTTGGTGCAGCATTTCTGAAGTGTATAGACTTGCTCCATGGCTCTGATGTATTTAGATTTTGAGACTGATGTCAAGCTACTCTTTTCAAGACAATCACATTTCTTTCATTTTAACTTTCTTGCAAGTTACTTTCAATACTTTCTCAAGACAGTTCACGTTTTCTTGAAACAAGGACCATCCTATAAAACAAGACCTGTACTATTTAAATATTTTTTTTAAAAAAAACCACAGGGTTTTATAATAAACATTAAAGCAATTAAATAGCACCAGCATAAAGCAATAGAGAGCAATACACGTCTTAATTAAAAGTAACTAAAATCCTCCAGATATTAATATCAATTTGAAAACCAACCAAGAAGATGGGATCACCACCATCAAAAAGACCTTTGTCTCTCTCCCTCCACCTCCCTCCCTCCCTCCCTCCCTCCCTACTATCCCTATTGGCTGGCCTAGAGAGGGGCGATGTTGACAGGTATCAAACTCAAAGGAATATTTTTTCCAACAAACCTAGAAAGAAAACAGGTTGGAATGTATCTACTGTAAATCATCTGCATCATGTAAGATTCTCTGGTTAAAAAGTCATCACTTTGCCCCATGTCTTATCTCGGAATGTGAGATTGAATAGCATATAGCTCAAGATAGCTTGCTCTAAATTGTTTATTCTTTTAGTTAGTCTTACCTACCATCTTTTATACCTCCATTGGAGGAAACATTAATCACTACTGGGTCCATAAAGCAGATCCACATGTAAACGGCTAACATTTTCAAGCTATACATATTAAAAAGTATCCATTGCAACATAGCTGCTGCCTTCCCCTTCCCCTTCTCTTCCACCTATGCTACTCCAATCATTATAATTTACACATCCTGTTCCTTAATAAGATTATATATATATAAATTAATTGGAGGAACAATACAAGAACTCAATTCAACAAATCACAATGATAAAAGGAAACATTATTTTAAGTGCCAGGTATCATTAGTTTTTCTGAAGCCTAGCAGGGACTGGGGCCATATTGATCAAGGGGGGGGGCTGCTGTTCTATCATGGAAATCACAACTGAAAAGACCCCTAGAGATGACATTCCTTGAGAGAAGACTTGCCAAGGGAGGTCCTTTACCTATCCTTATTGGTCCAGCAGAACCAACTGGGCAAAGGTAGCCAAGACATCCAGGTGCTGAGAATTTTGGAGAAATGGAGAAACCATGGAGAATTTTAAAGGTGATAATCAACAACTTGGATTTCAACTGGAAGAGGTTGCTCTGACTCTATTATCTCTGGTCTGCCTCATTACTAAATTCAAACCAGCAGAGATGAGAATAGGTGCTAATTTTTCCAAAATAGCAATAGCAATAGCAATAGCACTTAGACTTATATAGCGCTTCATAGTGCTTTTACAGCCCTCTCTAAGCGGTTTACAGAGTCAGCATATTGTCCCCAACAATCTGGGTCCTCATTTTACCCACCTCGAAAGTATGGAAGTCAACCTTGAGGTGAGATTTGAACTGCCGAACTTCAGCTAGCGGTCAGCTGAAGTAGCCTGCAGTACTGCACTCTAACCACTGCACTACTTCAGCTCTATATATTGCAAATGTCTATAATAAATTCACACTGATGATTGTAATCAATCAAAGTAAATGACTCCATCCACAAATGGGACCAGATAATGAGTGTCAAAGTAAAAACTTGGCTTCAAGTAGAATAGCAGCCAAATAACAATAAATATGAGGTATATATTGACTTGATTGTGTATTTCATAGTCATTTGTTCCAATGCATCCAAGTAAGCCAATTTTGAGGTTGTTATAGGGCTACCTTATCTGGCTGATAAAAGATGACCATTATGCAACAGCATAATGGTACAGAAAAGTTTTTGCTGCTGCCAACTGTATCTTTTCAGCCCAGATACAATTGCTCCCATTCAGGATTCAGTCAGGGATAATTTCAGTCAAACTAGCAACTATTTCTTAAGAAAACTTGATTGGGTACAACTCCAATATATGATTCCTTAAAATCACTTGCTTTTACTTTTGCCCAAAAAAGCTCTCTTGGATAAATAAAGACAAAAGTACTAGTTAAATAGTAATAAAGTTAGTTCATGTATATGTAAGGAAAATATCTTTCTGCACCTTGATGAAATTAACATACATTTCAATAGTAATGAAGTGACAGAGACCAGAGAAGAATACCAAGTACCACATTCAAACTGAGCTGCTGCCCTCTGAAAAAGATTCATTTCCAGGGACAAATGACATAATTATGATACACCTTTCCTTTGCCAGACACATCTCAAAAAAGTAAAAATTTGAGAGCTTTTATCAGTGTAATAATATCTTGTAAAGAATAATGTATTCCCTTTAGGGCTGAAACTAACTCATTCTAGATAGCTCTTCTGTGCCCAAAGGTACAAATGGCAAGTATTTGGTTTAATACAATTTTAGAAATTTCATTTCCATAAAACTATTTTCTGTGAGACGATGGTGTCTCGATTATTAGTAGAAACTCTGTCCACCACATCCTATTCTATTTAGAGTTTTGGATTAGAATGTCTCCATACAGATTTTTAGATAGGTAGGTAGATAGGTAACAATAAATCCTCTGAATATGTGTAACATGTCTATTATGTCATTTATCAATGCTAAAAAGCCTCGTTTTGTTTATTTCTTTCTACTAGGATCTCTTTTTCAAGTCCACTTTTAGAATGATGCCCAGAAAACAGCAACAATGCTACAGGTAGTTCTTGCTTAATGACCACTTGCTCAGCAACCATTCAAAGTTACAATGGAACTGAAAATGGGACTTACTATTGGTCCTCATAGTTGCAGCTGCTACAGCATCTCTGCAGTGATTTGATCACAATTTGAGTGCTTGGTTAACAGCTCACAATTACAAAATCACAGCATCCTGTGGATCATGATTTTCAACTTTCCCTGAACAAGCAAAATTGGAAAAACTATCAGGAAGTCAGAAATCACACTCTCATGAAGTTGCCTCTTAATGACCCACGATGATCCGTTTGCTTAACAATGGCAATTGATATTACTGGAACTGCTTTTGCTAACTGGTGCAACACTGATGTCAGTGTTTAAAGACCCTGTCACTTACTGATAAGAATTTCCAGTTCCAATTACCATCTTGATATAATATACAAGTGGTCCTCACATTAATAAATTGCATTAAAGCATGGTATCAATTATCCAGCATTGTTGGATACATCATCTTAAATAAGCAGAAGAAGTTACTTGGATAATGTGTTGGTCCACCAGCAGCCCGCGGAGCTGGCAGCAGAGTCAGACAGGGAGGCTAGGGAGGACCATGGGCCAGTCCTGGAGTCTGGGGAAGGCTCAGACGAGGACTCTGCATCGGAGGCAGAGAAAGGGCCATCTGGGAGGTACGTGCTGCCTCCGGAGCCTCCAGAGTTGGACCTCAGTGAGGCAGAGGAACAGGGGAAGCCTGTTCCCAATGCGCACATGCGCAGAGCTGCCAGAAGACAAGAACAGCTAAAACAAAAGGGACAACTCAGGAGTAGGGCTGGGAGATGATTGACCTCTCCCATAAGACTTAAAAGAGGAGCAAAGCATCTGGGCCTTTGCAGGAAGCAACATTTGTTCATTCAGCTTAAAGCCTGATGCTCTGTTTGATTCTGGACTCCGTGCGGCTTTGCCAATTAGGTATTTGGCAGTGTGTCAAGGGAGATAAAGGTGGGATTATCCCAAAGGACACTTTATAACTAATTGGAACTCATCTGTGAATGAACAGAATTCACAGCTGTTGCAGTAAAAGAGGTTTTTGGGACTAGTCGTGTGTTTTAATGACTCAGGATGCCTAGGTCACAACAGATAAGTAGTGAAATGTTCCAAACCAAAAAAGAAAAGAAGTCCAATTGTCATGACTCAACTTCTCCGGAGAGACTGGATATGCAATCTGGGAATTCTCACAACTTCTGCTGAAGAGCAGGTGGCAGTTTAGACCAGTTGGCCCTTTGCACTGTTTCCTATTATGCATCAATAGTGCCCATGGAGATGTTCTTTGAAGTTGATTTGTGAGTTGAACAGTTGTAAGTCAAGGGATTCCAAGTGTGCTCACAACCACAAGGCAGCCTATAATGGGCATAAGGTTTGCAAAAGCCTCACTTTTTAAATCACTATCGGATACAATCATTTTAAAATTAAAGAGAGATTTTCTGATTGACAGGATAAGGGAAAACTATTTGATGAGTAAATCATTTTTTTGGACCAAAGAAAAAAGTTTAAAGAATTGTAAATTACTGGCAAAAAGTTTAACAAGGATTCAATGTAAGAAAGTTTACATTAATAAAGGAGGCAGTAATTTTGAAATATTATTCTTTTGGCAAAAGTGCTTTTGAAAATATTGGAAAAACAGATTGGATTTTCCTGGAAATGTTCTTTATCAATAAAGAACATAGAAAATTGGTGGATTTTACAAAATGAAGATAAAAGTAATATGAGAACTTACAGAATGTCCAATGAGATTAACATATTAAGGACATAGAAAGGCAAAAGAGGGGGGGGAGGAGAAGTTTGTCTTCCTTCCCCCACCCCCCTTGGAACTGAGACATTTTTATTTTTGGACTACAATATTAGAATGACAACCTCCAGAAATGGGGCAAAGTGAGAGAAGAGAGGAGAGGGTCATTAGAGCAAGGGTCCCCGAACCTGGATCTGTGGATTGATACCAGTCCATAGCATGCCAGAAACTGGGCTGCGTAAACAAGCAAAGCCCCTTCTGTGGGATGCAGACGGTACACAAAAGTTGGGGGGGCTGCATTAGAGCACCTTACAGAAAGAGGATTATCCCAGAGATCCTAGACCGGGAGTTGGGGACCCCTGCTCTAATGACCCTCTCCTCTCTTCTCCCACTTTGCCCCCTTTGCAGAGAATGTTTGATGAATTGGGCAAGTTCTCTGAATCAATTAATGATAACATGGCAGTTATTGTTTGCTTTGAAGAGAGAATGGAAGAAAGACTTGTAAAGATGAAATGAAAGAAGAAGTTAAGAAGATTGGGGAATCTGTGGGTCAAGTGACAGGAAATGTATAACAAATTAAACTGGAAATTTTGGAAAGCAAGATAGAAGTTGTAAACAGAGAGATGGAAAAAGATGTAGATAATTTAGCACTATTAGAACGGAGAGAAAAATAATTCTGTTTGAGATTCAGAGAGATTCCAGAGAATTGTGGTGAAGGCCTTTGATGAGCAAAGGTTGTTAAAGCCTTAGTAGTATTATTTAAATGAAATGAAGAGGATAATATGAAGGAACTGAAACGGTTATAGGATAAATCTGAGATTTGTGAAAGTAAGAAGGGATATCCTTGTGTACTTTTTCAGGAAGACGACTAGAGACCAGGTTATACCTTCCTGCCTATATAGATGTGAGTTTTGGACTCTGTAAACCAAAGGTGCATCAAACAACCAAATAAATATCACATGTGTGCTCTTAACTCCATTCCTTGGTATTCGTTGGCAAAACTATGTCTCTAACTTAAGTCATAAGTCATAAGTTTATTTTGTCAAGCATATATAAGATAACAGGTAAAAGTATAAACATAATTTGAATACATGAAAAGAGTAAGTAAAAAGGAATGTTAGGACAGGGTTGGTAGGCACGCATATCTTGGATCTTGCATAGTCTATTGAATTTGTAATTATCAGAGCCCAGATGAGATGGGTGGGCTATGTCATCAGAATGATTGACTGCCATAGGCCTTGCCAATTGTTCTATGGTATGCTGGAATCTTAGGAAGAATTCTGAAGGTCAACCACATAAGCACTACAAAGACACTAAGAAAGAAACCTAATGTCACTGTGACATCCAGCCAAGGAATTAGAAGCTGCCAGCAGAATTTACTGGCAAGCCCTTTGCTATGCCGCCTCCACTGGCTTTGAAGACAGGCATAGCCAAAAACTGATAGAAAACTATGACCAACATCAAAGAATGGTTTTCACAGATACTACAACAATGGACTTCCAGTGCCCCCACTGTGCTGGCTCTATTTCCAGACTGGAACTGCAGAGTCATCTCTGTGTCCACTGATGAACTGCACAACAGAGTGTCTTCTTAAAGCCCAAAGGTTTGTAAACCCATATTATTATATAATTGTGTATGCCACTAAGTCTCATGAAAGTGAGATGGGTGGTTATATAAATGTAATAAAAAATAAAATGTCTCAATACACTTTTTTTAAAAAAATTAATAGCCCACCCTGCATCGCTGAAAATGTCAATGGATACAGTTATTCTGTGGCAAACATCACCTAAGAGGGTATAGAACAATCTTTCCCTCATAATTCCCTGCAGGAATATTTGATCTGTACTCTAATTAGCTCCGTTTAGGGTGCCAAATATCATGAATACTGGGGCTTGTACTTCAAAACAATCAGGGGAAGACTAGCATAAAGCGTGACAGTGGTGTGGAAATAAATTATTTTATTGGCTTAGATCAGTGCTGGTTTGTTCCCGGTTCTGTCTGGTTCTTTAGAACCAGTAGTAAAAGCAGCAGGAGGCTCCACCCATCCACCCGGACATCATAATTGATGATCTGCGCATGCGTTCCCGTTGCGAACTGGTAGTAAAGGTAAGTAGAACCACCCCTGGCTTAGACCACTGTTTTGCTGAATATAAAGAAGTCACAGAAATGTCTATTATGCAAGGCTACTCTGCAAAATATGTCTGGTGGCCCTCATTCTATGTTACAGGGTTCATGCTTGTTGTTCTGATAGAGATAGATGAGTCTATGACAATGACTTTGATTTCCTGTTTCAAAGCAGTAGTACAGGGGTCCCCAACCTGTGGGCCACAGCCCACTACTGACCCATGGCCTATTCGCAACCAGTCCACGTGAATGGCTGGCTGGTGTGCTTGCACATGTGTGCGCGCACAGCCCCACTTATGCAAGTGTAGGGTTTTTTGTGGCCCCACTCACACAACCAAAGGGGGCTCATGCATTCACACACCCCTGCCTTTACCTCTCCCACAAAACCATCCCCTATTCCCCCCTCCCCCCCCATTCTGGGCCACCAACCCAGAAAGTTTGGGAAACTCTGCAGTAATAGATCAGGTTATCCTGAAATTGTAACTGGGTTCTCAGATTCAGCTACTAGAGCCCAATGAGCCTGCAGATATGCAACATGTAAGCCAGGAGCTAACCCAGATCTAGTCTTAGTGCCAAGTCCTGACACTGTAAACCTGATCCCACACCACTGCTGGTAAACAGAGACTGAACCTTGTTGTTTGAAATCAAGGCTTTCATTACAGATTTCCTATATTTCCTCACACTGCTTGGAGGTTCCTGAGGAGGAAATATGCTCATGGATACATTTTAGGAAAAGAACAAACTGTATATATACCTGGGTCAGTTTTATACTGTTTTCTGAACTCGGCATTTAACAGGATGGTTTGGTGTTTTATGCCCTAGTCAACAAAATGCTTAAATAATATTATATATCTATTAGAAACGTACTATATTTCATCCCATTTTCCCCCCAATAACATATGCCATGTATGTTAAGCTGCACAACAGCAACTAGAACAAAGCAGCAGATGGTAATATATCATGCGTGTCGAAGCAATTGTAATGCTTTGCATGGAGAAATTTCCTTTCCACACAATTAGCACCTTTTGTCTGAGTCAGGACAGTGTTGCCACTATTAATTTGCCTGCTTACAGTAAGTAACCTTGGGTACCCCCCTGTCCCTTTAGCTCCTCCTCACAAATAGATTGTTGTTTGTTGCAAATCTATTCAGGGACAATCCTTAATTTCTGCTACCTGGCCCTGTTCAAACATTGGTCTTATTTAGCATTTAGGAGGTAATCTTGGAATGTTTTAAATATACTGTATATTTGGATCATGTGTAGGTGTCGGTTCAAATGCAGTTTTTGCAGATTCGGTTTCTCTCTCATCTGTAAAACTGAAATTGGCTTCCTGATGAACAAGTGTGTAAGAAAATAAGTGCATGGAACTGCGGATGAGAAATGTACATTGACTTCCTTGTTGTCATAAGTGCCTAATACAGAAGCAAATGCTACAGCATGTATTTCAGTTGTAGCTGTTTTGTCCATATAGGCAGTCTAGTGTGAGATGGGAAACAGGAAAGCTAGTTTTGGTAGCCAGAGAAGCCCAACAATGCATTGTCAATTGAGAACAGTTTTTCTCAGTGAGAAAGGGGTAGGGGACTCAAGAGTGATCCCTAGTGTGACAATGTCGACACATGAAGAACCCTAGTATTCTTCAGAAATAGATAGGCTAAGGACATTGGTGCCTCCCTTACCTGGGCATCTTTGAAATTTCTGGTCCTGCCCCTTTGCATCCCGGTTCTTGCTGGTGAAGGTCTGCACAGGAGCATAGCCCCATAAAAAGCACTATGCCAAAGTATAGGCCCCAGTTTTAATATTTTTTTTTAAAAAAAATTCTAGCAATTTCTGGAGGTAAAGAGGGAGGAGGTATCTGTGCCATAAGTAGCCCAGCTCAATAGGGAGAAATTGGGTGTTTAGGTGAAGATGTGTGCAGAATCACAAAAGGAGTACAGTGGAAGCTCTTAAGGGCTCATTGCCCTTTTACACAATGCCTGCAGGAGAGGAACCAAAGCATAGGCTTGAAGTCTGTTTGGATGCTTCTTTCATATAAGATTGGCGAGACAATGAGAAATTGATTCATCATCAAGTAGTGGACTATCAGGAAATCACTGGGCAACTAAAAAAATAAGAACACATCTTTACCTTCAATTTCAAAATACACATCCTAAAGGTTTGTCAGGAGTTTGTTCAAGGCAGGCAACTTCATCCTCGCCTCCCCACCCCCCCCTTTTTATAAGGTGTCTGAAAAAGGAATTCTTGTTCATTTGCAAATAGGCACGAGGCCAGCTTGCTGTCTCTGTTAATAAGATGAAGTTGTTCATCCAGGCTTCCAAATATTTTTAAGTACCGTAGATTGGCTTTGCCCAGGAATTGCTCTCAAATATTGAAATATTATTTTAGTTTGAAATAATTGCCATGTGGCTGTCATTCTCAAATGATTGTCCTAGTCATTTGAGGAACTTTTAGAATAGGACCTACAGTATTTCACTTATGTATTTTGTTTGTGTGTAACTGTTGGCAACAAGGAGGGAGTTTCTCAGGGCTTTTTCTGTTTCTGATATGCCCAGGAGATATTCAGATGAAATTGGCAAGACTGGAGTCCTTGTCTCCAGAGCAGTATTTCTCAACCTTAGCAACTTTAAGTTATGTCAATTTCAACTCCCAGAATTCTCCATGTTTGCTGGGAAATTCTGGGAGTTGAAGTCCTTATATCTTAAAGTTGCTAAGATTGAGAAACACTGCTCTAGAGCAGGGGTCACCAACCTTTCGGAGCTCAGAAACCACTAAATTCATAATTTTAAATCCCACGGACCACTAATATGATCTGCCTAATGACCGGCTGAGTGGGTATGGTCATGCGACTGGGTGAGCATGCCCAACTTGATGTCACTCACGTCGAGGGGCACCTCACTAGCCTCTACTCACCCCTCTCCTCCCAGCCACTCCTCGCATGCCTGCGAGGAGGGCCGCAACCAGGAAGCAGTTGTTGGAGCTAAGCAGCCACCACAAGAAAGAGTTGGCAAAACAATTCAGTTCAAATTGGATCTGACCGAGAAGGAGACTCAGTAGAAGCACCTCACTGAGGACTATGAGCATAGGCTTGCCGAGCAGAGGGAAGACCTGCGGGAGTGCAAGGCCCGGTACCGGCGCCTTGAGGCTCAGTGGGCTGAGATGGTCAACTAGTTCCAGGCCATGATGCAGTCCCACTGGAACAAGGTCCTCTGGCTCTTGACTTCTGGTTGGAGCCGTTGTCGCTGTTAGACGGTCCTCTCAAGACCGCCAACCCCGTTGCTTGTAAAGAGCCGCCTCTACAGCTGAGAGACGGCTTGGAAAACTCCACGATCCGGAGGAATCGGGAGAAGAGCCAGCGCGACAGGTAGAGCCCCCTTTGAAATCCCCAGATCGTTTTTTTTAGCGTCTGGGGAGGAAGCAGGGTGAGGCTCTCTATACAGCGCGCTGAGGCTCTGGGCTCCGTGGGAGACTCTGCTTAATTGCAGAGCTAGGCGATGTGACCAACGAAATGAGAGAAAGCTAAGAAAATTGTTAAAAATAAGCAGGGTGGAATCTGGACTTGAAAATCAAACTGCAAGTATTTTTTTTAGCCCTGTGAATGAATTTAGCAACTGAGAAGAAGTGAAAGTTCTTTTAAAATGGTGCCCGGCTTTAGCAATAAGGAATGCTGAAAGTGAAAGTGTAATTGTTTGAGCTTGTTTGCGCTACAAAGTAACAAAAAGTAACACTGCTGGCCAGAAGAAAGAGGAAAAGTTTTTTTAAAACTGATTTGACTTGTTCCCTCTCCCTTGGGACTTGACTAAAGCTGGGGAAATTCCTGAAAGGCTTTTGTGGTGGAAAGGGAGAGAGGATATCCTTTTTAGAAAGAGTCAGGCTGCGAAGAATGGCTTCAAAACAAACAAAGCCAGCTAAAGCTGCTGGGGAGGGCTCCCCCACTCATAAACCAAAAGAGCAGCCTTTGAGTTCACAGATACAGACCCAAACACAAGAATCTGGATTTAATGATTTGAAGGAATTTATTGCTGGGGCTTTAGATCAGAAATTTGAAAAATTGCAGCAGGAATTTAAAGAGATGGTTCGAGAAAAGTATGACAAGATGAAACGGGAAATACTGACAGTTGTGACTGGTTTGTCAGACGTAGTGCTCCAAGTTGATAAGAAAGTGGAACATCTTAGCTCAGAAGTAGAATCTAAAATGAAAGAAGCTAACCAAAAAATTTCTAATGTTGATAATAAAACACAAAGGCTTGAAAATGAAGTGACAATGATGCAATTCAGATTTATGGAGTTTGCTGTGAGGCTCAGAGGTATAAAAGAGAATAATAGAGAAGATCTGAGAAGGGTTTGCGCTGATGCTCTGGCTGTAATGTTAAAGGTTGACCCTGAGGAAGTTTTTTGTAAAATTGATAAGGTCTATAGAATGAACTCCTGGGTGGCAAGGCAAAGGCAACTGCCTAGAGATGTGGTGATCTACTTTACAGACAGAAGAATAAGAAACGATATTTTGCAAAAATCCTTTGTTTCTACTATTCAAGTGGATGGAAGAGAGATTGGGATCTACAAAGAACTGCCACCTGAGATGTTGAGAGATAGAAAAGATTTTGGATTTTTGGTGACTGAACTAAAAAAACAGCAAATTCCATTCAGATGGGACACTCCAGTTGGCATAATATTGAGGTATCAAGGAGAGAGATATCGATTAAATACTCCTCAAAAAGCAGAAGAATTCTATTTCAGTGTTTTTAAACCTGGTACAGCATCTCCACGTACTTCCTCGGTTATAGCCATAATGGAGGGTGAGAAGGATAAGCAATTTGAATAAGAGCTTGAAGAGCAGAGGAAACAGACGGAGAGGGAGGCACTAGAGACTCAAGGAGCAGTAGGGGGCCTATCTTTGGATCTTCCCTTAGAGTCTTTAATTGAACCACCTAAAAATACAA
The DNA here is from genome assembly GCF_059756535.1 of Pantherophis guttatus. Classification (NCBI taxonomy): domain Eukaryota; kingdom Metazoa; phylum Chordata; class Lepidosauria; order Squamata; family Colubridae; genus Pantherophis; species Pantherophis guttatus. Next base: position 126,567,706 of record NC_142065.1, read on the forward strand.
GAGAAGTAGCAGTGGATCTTGATTGGATGTTGCATAGTGCTAAAGATCAGCGTATTACTCGAGCAGCTTATAAACAATTCTTAGAGAAACAACATCAGAGCCCTAAACTATCACAAGACGAACAGGGAGTTAATGGTAAAGCACAAAAATCCGAAGCTGTGGGAAGAGCTAAGCCGAAGACCAATAGTGTGGAACAGAAACTTCAGCAAATGCTCTTATCGCTTCAAGAGCCTGCAGATGACAATTAAGTTTTTATCTTGGAATGTGAACGGATTGAATTCACCACAGAAAAGGAGGAAGATATTTCATTACTTGAGACAATCTAATAATGATGTTATTTGCTTACAGGAAACTCATATTAGAACACAAGATCAAAAATATTTGATAAATTCTAGATTAGGAACACAGTTTATAGCTTCAAATATGGAGAAAAAGAATGGGGTAGTGATTTATACAAATAAAAGATTGCTAACAAAAATTATAGAAGCAGATGATTCTGGAAGATACATAGCAATAGAACTTTTTACAGATAATGGTCCGATCTTGGTGATTGGAATTTATGCTCCTAATCAGCAACAAGAAAATTTTTACAAGTTATTGCATTCTAAAATACTACAATGGGATTATAGATCTATTCTACTTATGGGAGATTGGAATGGAGTAATAGATCCTAAAATAGATAAGAAAAGCTTGGCAAAATCATGTGTCAAACCACCACAGTTTTTTTTTTTTATTTGAAAGAAGATTTGGAATTGAAAGATATTTGGAGAGTGCATAACCCAAAAGAACTGGACTTTACTTTTTTTTCAGACAGACACAGATCCTTTTCCAGGATTGATTTTATTTTACTTACAGTTGATTTACTCTCAAAAACAAAGAAAACAAAGATATTCCCGAGAACTTTATCAGACCACAGCCCGGTATGGATAGAAATAGAAATGGGAAAAAATGAGAAAAGATCTTGGAGAGTAAATGAAAATTTGTTTAGATATGAAAAGAATGTAAATGAACTTAAGAAACAAATGAAGGAATTTTTTTGAAATGAACTTGAATAAGGGTACCCCTATTGAAATTGTTTGGGATGCGAGCAAGGCATACATGCGGGGGGTATTGATTTATATGAATTCTAAACACAAATCAAATCGACAAAGAAAAAGATTAGAATTGGAAGGAGAGATAAAGAAAAAAGAGCAGTTGCTTATAAAAAATCCAACAGATGAAAAATTACAAGGAGTTATAAAACTTTTGAAAGATCAATTTCATATGCTCACAGCGGAACAAGCAGCAACTAATTTACAATTTGCAAAACATAATACATTTAGTAATGCCAATAAGCCGGGCAGATGGTTGGCTTACACATTGAGGAAACAGCAGAGTACTCGGACTATTGGGAGTATTGAGTATAGAGGAAAGGAAGTATTTCAACAAAGACTAATTAAAGAAGCCTTTTTAGATTATTATTCTAAACTATATGCTAAAGATGATATACAGAATGAATTTATAAATAAATATTTAGAAGAAAAGAGAGTTATAAAAATTTCTAATGATCAAAAGGAAACAATGAGTTTACCAATAACAGCTGAGGAGATTATTGTTGCTATTAAACAACTGAAAACAGCTAAAGCTCCAGGAACGGATGGTTTAACTGCGGTGTATTATAAAACTTTACAAGCAGAAATGATTGAACATCTTAAAGACTTATTTTGTAGCATACAACAAGGGGGGAAAATACCCCCTTCATGGAAAGCAGCTTTTGTTTCTCTGATACCGAAAGAGGAGGCAGGCTCTATAAAACCGGAAAATTTTAGACCAATATCTCTCCTGAATACGGATTATAAAATTTATGCGAAAGTATTAGCCAACAGATTAATGCCAGTTATTCAAGAGGTGATTCATCATGATCAAGCAGGATTTATAGAAGGCAGATATATGAAGGATAATGTGAGGCAAATTATAGACTTATTGGAATATTTTGAGAAGAATAAACAGATCTCTGCAGTGCTGGTGTTTTTGGATGCGGAGAAGGCCTTTGATCGAGTGAATTGGAACTTTCTATTAAAGACTAAAAAAGATGGACTTTGGGGATCAGTTTGTACAGGCGGTTGCAGCAATTTATCAAGAACAAACAGCACAATTATTATTAATGGAAGTTTAACTAGAAAAAGGCACAAGACAAGCTTGTCCGTTATCCCCGTTGTTGTTCCTTTTAACCTTAGAAGTCTTGCTGAATACAATACGGGACTCGAGTACCTTGAAGGGAATAGTGATAAGGCAAGAGGATTACAGAACAAGGGCATTTGCAGATGATCTGGTTGTTACCCTAACACAACTGATGCAATCAATAATTCAGATGAAAGACATTATAGAAGAATATGGTATGGTATCAGGATTTAGACTGAACCAGAAAAAAACCAAGATGATAGCTAAAAATATGACAGCTGATCAAAAGAAAGAATTGGAAAGGAAGGAAGGCTTTGAAATAGTATGAAAGGTGAGATATCTAGGAGTTCAAGTTGCAGATTCAAATATAAAACTGTTTCAAAATAACGATGAGGTGTTGTGGCAAAAGGTACAAAAGGATATGGAAACTTGGAAAAAACTGCAGCTGTCTTTACTTGGAAGAATAGCAGCAGTTAAAATGAATGTTCTACCTAGATTTTTATTTTTGTTTCAAATGATTCCGGTGCTTAAAAGTGACAAATACTTGATGGAATGGCAAAAAGGAGTGAATAAGTTTGTTTGGAATGAGAAAAAGCCAAGAGTTAAACTGAAAATTATGCAAGATGTTTGTGAAAGGGGTGGTCTTAAACTTCCAAACCTGCGATTGTATTATGAAGCTGCAGCGTTTACACAAGCAAGTGACTGGTTTGGAAGTACAAAGACTGGAATATTGAATATAGAAAGTTATGATCTTGAATTTGGCTGGCATGCATACTTATTTTATGAAAACAAGGTGGATAAAGTATTTAACAGCCATATTCTTAGAAGCTCCTTGATGAGAGTATGGAAGAAGCACCGACTCAAATGGGATTATAAAATACTGTTGTGGTTGAATCTTGGTCACATTATACGGAATATAAATATAAAGTCACTCGGGGGGGGTTATACAAAGAAGTACTTTTTAATGATGGGGCAGATTGCAACTGAAGTCATTAAATACACTGTTGGAAGAAGGGATTAATTTAACATGGTTACAGTATAATCAACTTCAATTGAGATGGAGAGAAGATCAAAAAATTGGATTAATGTTGCATGAAGAAGAATTGGTTAGACAGATAAAAGAGAAAGGCCCAATGCATATTAAGAGGGTTTATAATGTTTTGTTAGAAAGAGATTCAGAAAATGAATTGGTTAAAGATTGTATGATAAAATGGGCACAAAATTTTGGAGAACCAGTTATGATGGAAACTTGGGAAAAAATATGGGTTCAGAATGTTAAATTTACACAGTCGCAGAATTTGAGGGAAAATTTTTATAAAATATTTTATAGGTGGCATTTAGATCCTAAGAAACTGTCATGCATGTACTCTAATGTTCAACTGAAATGTTGGAGATGTGATTGCTTAGATGCTACATATTATCATATATGGTGGACATGCAAGAAGATAAAGGCTTTTTGGATAAAAATTTGGTGGGTTATGCAAAATGTTCTGAAGAAAAAAATTCAATTTTCTCCTCAACTGTTTTTACTGGGTATAGTTGAGGGTTTTTCACTGGGGGAAACAAAATTGATACTGTATATGGTGACAACAGCTAGGTTATTGATTGGTCAATATTGGAAAAGGGATGATATGCCTACAATTCAAGAATGGACTTTGAAGATGGCCAGCTTTGCAGAAATGGCAAAGATATCAGCATACTTAAAAGATCGGACTCAAGAGACCTATGCATGGGAGTGGAAGAAATGGATAGATTATGTGCAGAATAAATACCAAACTAGGAAGTACCAGATAGCCTTTAGCTAAATATTGTGTAGAAATGTATAGTTTATAGAGGGCAAAATAGCTTATTGTCATGAAGAATTGTATAGTACACAGGGGGGAGAATAGAGGGCTGGTAAACTTTGATATAATAAATGTGGATAGATTTCACCTTGGGGAAGTCATGGGGGGTGGGGAGGGTTTGGGGGGTTAAGGGAGGGAAGGGGAGGGGAAAAATGGGGGAAAAATTGATGTTTGCAAAACTTTTTCAATTAAAAAAAAAAAAAGGTCCTCTGGCTCTTTGCCACCAGCAGCACTTCCCTCCAGCCTTTGCCCAAAGCCCTGCACCAGGAGGCTGAAGCAGACCCAAGTCGGAATTTCTGTCCCCCTCCAACCCACACAAAAAGACCCCAAAGAGGGAGACTCTCTGCAGCAACACAAATGTTCATTGCACTTATCTGTCCCAGGGGCCGTAGTCTGAGGACCCCTGATTTAGTGCAATATAAAAAATGCAAATAATTTTTCTATGGACCACCAACATTTTCTCGCGGACCACCAGTGGTCCATGGACCACCAGTTGGTAACCGCTGCTTTAGAGGCACTTGAATATTGTAACTGCAACTGAATCTGACTGCTGAGTCACAGAAAGTGAGACTGGGAGGTGTGGACAGAAGATGACCAAGAGCGGCAAAGTTGTAAAATTCATTGTTGAGCTGTTATGGGAAAAGTGGCATATAAATAAATTTAACGAGGAATATGGCCTTAGCAATTGACATGCATTCAGAGAGCCTGCTAATGTTCCTGCATGTAGTCTCTCTCTCTCTCTCTCTCTCCCTCCATCCCCGCTCTTGTTCCAGTGTTAAATAACATAACTTTTTGCATTTTGTATGCATTTTTGAATGACAATTGTACTACAAAATATAGAAGAATTGCTGCATTTTGGTTTAAGAATTATGAACTTTAAAAAGTTTGCATCACAGAATGAACCAAACAAGTGTCCTTATCCAAATACAATTCTGGAAAATGCAACTAGAATCATAGAGCTGGAAAGGCATTTAAGTCATTTAATTCAACTCACTGCAGGAATCCAAATTCACACATTGTCAACATATGGTTGTCTCACTTCCACTCAAACACATTCAGTAAATGGGAGCCCACCACAGCTCTAGGTAATTAGTTTCGCTGTTGAATTGTCCTTACAGTTACAAAATTGGCTCTAACATTCACTTAGAACCTACCTTCCTTTGCCTAGAATTTTGAACCAACACAGCATAAAATTTCTTGTGAGCTCCCCAAGGTGATTAATAAAGTCAAACAGTAATATAAAAGTAATTTAGACATAGTGAAAATATATTTTAAAAATAAAATAGTAAGGAAAATAAATTCTAAATTAAAAACCTGCTAACCAGACCTACTTTAACACTGCCTGTTGGAAAATATAATTTCCAAAGACACTGAGAAATAATAAACTCACAAGTCAGAGAATTTGGCTGTTCAGGCTATCAAAATCACCCAATTCACCTGATATATTGAATAAAGTTTTAGAGATACCAGATCACAGACACAGCATTACTTAACTTTTCAGTGATATATAGGACTAGTAACTATCTGATGTTGTCATGTAAGTGTATAGCATGGCAAAGGATTTCAAACTAATACAAATATACACAATAGTATACTGTATAATAGTATACAGTGTTGACTTACAACACTTCATTTAATGATTGTTTGAAATTACAATGGCACTGACATTTTTCACACTTATGACCAGGGGTGAAATCCAGCAGGTTCTGACAGGTTCTGGAGAACCGGTAGTAGAAATTTTGAGTAGTTCGGAGAACCGGCAAATACCACCTCAGGCTGGCCCCAGAGTGGGGTGGGAATGGTGGTTTTGCAATATCCTTCCCCTCCCACGCCCACCAAGCCATGTCCACAGACCCGGTAGTAAAAAAATTTGGATTTCACCACTGCTTATGACCACATGGTCAAGTGATCAAAATTCAGACACTTGACAACTGACTTGTATTTATGACTGTTGCGGGTTCCCGGGTTCATGTGACCTTTGAACAAGCAAAGTCAATGGGGAAGCCAGATTCGCTTAACAACCATGTTACTAATTTAACAGCTGCATTGATTCACTTAACAAATGTGTCAAGAAAGATCATAAAATGAGGCAATATTTGCTTAACAAATATCTCACTTAGCAAGAGAAATTTGGGGCTCAATTGTGGTCGTAAGTCAAGGGCTACTTGTACTCTTTTTTTTTTTTTAATAATCATTATGCTTGTCTCAAGTTTGGAGGCAAATCAGTGGTGTGTTGCTACCAGTTCTCCCCGGTTTGGGAGAGCCGGTAGTGGAAATCGTCATAGGAGAGCGAACCGGTTCGCTTTGAATATCAGTTGGGCCCTCCCCCCTGCCCCCGCGCTATACCTACCTTTATTTCTTTTGTTTTTTGGTCAGCTGTAAGGTGTGGCAGAGGGGATTGCCATGCCTTAACTGTTTTTTCACTCACTGCGCTTGCGTGAAGCGCGTGCGCGATGCGAACTGGTGGTAAAACTGATTAGAACCCACCACTGAGGCAAATGCAACTGGTGATATGTTCAGTCACTACGAAATACACTGGTACTGTTTCTTTTTAACATTTTTATGAATGATCAATCAATACATCTACAGAAGAAGCTTCTTGTATGCTGAATAAGCCATAGCAATGCATGCAAGGGCATTTATCCAAATTAAAAAAGGTGCTAACAGCAGTGTTAGAAAAATTATTATACTGCCAGCCAATTTACTTCAAATCCAAATAATATATAGGTCATCCTCTTCCATTTAAAAGCTAAAAATCAATTTGGGAATTGAATATCTACTATAAAGGTAGAATCACAACAAGACCCCAGTATACTGTAATTCAAAGTGATTTAGGATCAAATACTTTTATTTCATTCCTTCAGTATTGTTAATTTTATTCAAAATCAAAACATATATTAACAAATAACATCAATAATAATAAATTAAAAGCAAGAAGGTGAGAGGAAATACTTCGTGATTCCTTATAGCTTTTTTTTTTCAAATGCACTTAAAATATCAATACATCCTTTAAATATTTTAAGATCAAACTACCCTGTTTTCCCCAAAATAAGACATCCCCTGATAATAAGCCCAATCGGGCTTTTCAGTGCATGACAATAAGGCCAAGAGCTTATTTCAGGGTTCAAAAAAATATGACAGGGTCTTATTTTGGGGAAAATACGGTAAGTGCAAGAAAGTTAAAAAGAACCTCAGTATATTTTCCAGATTTGTTTACATATTTCTTTGAGAGATAGCAATTATTACTTCTTTTGGTAATCAATTTATTTAAAAATTATTTATGGACATTTGCAGACCAAAATACAGTATAAAATATAAAATATATACAATATAAAACATCCTACATAGATAACCATTTGCAGCAGAAATTAAACATAAGTAGATTTTGTTCAGGTGTGGAGAATTCTAATGGCAGTTCCTATAGCAAAAGGTCTGATTACCTTTCTAGAAACATTAGATTACTGGATGTTTAGTAAGAAATGCACTCTTGTATGTTAAGACTCAGTGATTAAGGAGAGATTAGTTCCAAACTCTAAGGCCAATATGAGGAAATTGAAGAGTATATGTGTAGCTGATTTAATTTCAGTGCTTGAATAAAGACACACCCAAGCATAAAACACACATGCCAATACATCCACATTTATACCTACACACATATGCATATATATACACACGCAAACAATTTTGGTCATATATATTAATATCCTCTTCAATACTCTCAAGGCCAGATATCAAGGCATGGCAGTAGAAATATCTTTCTATCTGAAGGCACAAAAATGTGATTTTAAAAAGGGGGCATGCTAAGGGTTGTCTATAATATATAAGGTCATTGCAGCAGAAGGTGTGAGTTATTAGCCTTATCTCTTTGAATATCAGGGTCTAAAGTTCTCTGGTTATCACTCCAAGCATGGATGTAGACTGGGGCCTAAATTTACAGTGAACCAGATCAGAAATGAATTAATCTTTCAAAAGGGAAAGGTGGTCATCTGTCTACACAATATGGTCCAAAGACTGACTGACTGACTGACTCTCTCTCTCTCTCTGTCTCTCTCTCTCTCTGTCTATGTGTGTGTGTGTGTGTGTGTGTGTGTATGTGTGCGACTGTGTCTCTCTCTGTCTCTCTGTCTCTCTGTCCCTGTCCCTGTCTCTGTCTCTGTGTCTCTCTCTGTCTCTCTGTCTCTGTCTCTGTCTCTCTTTCTCTTTCTCTCTCTCTCTCTCTCCCTCCCTCCCTCCCTCCCTCTCTCTCTCTCTCTCTCACGCACACACGCACACACTTCTAATGCAGGGGTGAAAGGCTACCGGTTCGGACCTGTTCAGATGAACTGGTAGCAGGCATGTGCCCTGGTTCGCTGAACCGATAGTGGCTGCTGGCTGGCCACACCCCCGAACCGGTCCCCCAGTTGCCGCTCGCTCACCCCACCCCGCCCCATTTCTGCAAAGGCAGAGCCCCCCCTTACAGGGCAATCCAAAGAGGGGAGGGGGATGCTGCAGAAAAGGCCACCTTCCACCACTGCCTCCCGTGCCAGCTCCGCAGGGCTTGGGGCTCCAAAGCAGCCCACTGGATTCCCACCCGGCCACCTGCCTGCTCTCTTTGACCACTGGTGCCACTCCGGGAACTCAGCCCAAGGAGTCCAGCACTCCAGGGGAAGGAGGCTCAGGCCAGTGGTGGGTTTCAACTGGTGTTACTACCAGTTCGCATCATGCATGTGCTTTGTGCGTGCTTCACTGGTGGCATGCAGTGGCATCGTCCCAGTTCAGCTCTGCTGAGCATGTGTGTGCACCTCCTGCCAGCCAGCTAATCTTTGAGTCTCTGCCGCACATGCGCAGGAGTGCGCATGTGCAGGAGGGCATGTGCGCATGCATAGGGAGGCAGGACGCATGCAGGGGGCCATGCATACATGCGGCAGGGGTGGGGTGCATGCACAGGGCCCGCACACACATTGCATTTTGGGGGTTCGGGAGCTCTTTGGGCATTCAGTCCGGAAAAGGTTAGCCATCACTGTTCTAGGAGATAGAGGATGAAATAAATGCTTAGGTATTTGATGGCTTTTACCTGCTAAATTGGGGTGTCATTAATTTTCCTAGAATGAGGAAGATTGGTAAGGCATCTATTAAATCCAGCCACCTTAGTTTCTGAGTAGTTGATTTCCAATGTTTCATTTTGACAAAATGATGCAATAAATAAATAAACACTTCATCTCAGTCTACTAGGAATAGCAATGGAGAATGGATTATGAGCCAAAGACAGAGGGGAAAATTAAGCTTTAGTAAAAGGAAATTAAATAATATTGAGGCTATAACCTGGTCAGTTCACTATCATTTATAAACCCAAGTTGCACAGTGGTATTTTCATGCAGCAACATTATTCATTGAAGAAAAAGGAAGTCAACATTAGAGGCTTCCAATTTCCACTATAATCACTTACAGGGATTCAAATGGAATGCTGCCTTCAAATCTATAAGGGCTGTACATGACCATACACTTCACAGACAGGTGACGCAAAACAGTCCGTTGGTCTAAACCAGAGGTCTTCAAACTTGGCAGCTTTAAGACTTGTGGACTTCAACTATGCTATGCTGGCTGGAGAATTCTGGGAGTTGAAGTCCTCAAGTCTTAAAGCTGTCAAATTTGAGGACCCCTGGTCTAAACCCTGCTTGTCCACAGCTAAAATATTTTCTTAGGTCAGCCAATTGGTGAGTTAGATATACAAACATATCATTCCAGATCTGGTCCTTTTTGCCCTAAGGCCATGATGGCAAACCTATAGCACACATGCCAGAGGTGGCACGCAGAGCCCTCTCTGCTGGCAAGTATGCCGTCGCCCCAGGTCAGATCTCCATGGTGTTTCTTTCGTGAGCTTCTATTTCCCTGCAAACGATGAAACAGAAGGTCACGAAAGAAAAAGATCTTACCGGTGTTGGGATACTCTGCCTCCCACTGGCCAGCTGGTCTTTGGGTCTCTGCTGTGCATGTGCGCATGTCTTCCTGCATGTCTGTGCATGCACACCATTGTGCATGTCCATGCATGCACACCATTGTGCATGTCCATGCATGTGTGTTTTCGTATGTCCACGCATGTGTGCTTTCGCATGTCCATGCATTCACGCATTCTCACGCACCTTTCAGTTTGGGCATGTGTGCACACAGTTTGGACACTTGGTGTCTAAGAGATTCGCCATCACTGCCCTAAGGAAACCTAAAAACCAGAACATAGTTTTGTTTTCACTCAAATTGGCCGAATCAGTCTCTCCCATTCATCCAGTCAGCTAATCAGCTGTTTGGTTCTCAGTAACATCTTGTACTCCTTTGTCAAGAAATAAAATATTTTCCAAGAGAGAAGATCATTATTATCCTAGAGAAGACAGCAAGGGCAGTACCTGCATCCAGTTCATAAACTAAAACATCTATGTGTGATGCAAGGACTTAAACTACTTAAATACTTTCCAGGACATTATTACTTTGATTTGATTTGATTTGATTTGATTTGATTTGATCAGATCTGAAGTCTGCCCAACTCCATAATGATTTGGGGCAGCTTATATTTTAATAACAGAAATATTATTGAACAACGTGGAACGCAAAAACTCTTAAATAGAGCCATGGTGGCACAGTGGTTAAAGTGCAGGTCTAACTCACTTCTCACGCCTAGAGTACGATTCTGAGTGGCTCAAGGTTGACTTAGCCTTTCATCCAGTGGTGGGCTGCAACCAGTTTAACAACTGGTTCTATGACTGTGCACTTTGTGTGCGCACAAGTGCTTCACTCAGCATTCAAAATACAGCAATTTGAAGCTCAGCTGCTTACCTTCTAAGGCAGCCCCGGTCAATAGAACGACAGAGGCACGGAAATCAGCTGTGCTGCGTGAATCAGCTGAGCCAGAAAGAAGGAAATATAGGGCAGGATAGGGTGGGGGCGAATGGGCAGTGTCAACTGATGGTTGGAACTACCAGTTTGCTAGAACTGTCCTGAACTACTGCTTCCATCCTTCTGATGTCAGTAAAATGAATACCCAGATTGTTGGGGGCAATATGCTGACTCTGTAAACTGCTTAGAGAGGGCTGTAAAGCACTGTGAAGCAGTATATAAGTCTAAGTGTGATTGTTATTGCTATTGCTAAAACCTATATCTGTGCCTGTTCACAAGTCCTACTTCTAGCTTTCCAAATACAGATTTCCCAAGGGTTATGTTCATGCCAAGGCCTCAATAAATTCAATAAGCATGGAACAATCAGTTATGAAACTACATATGCTAGTTTGACTAGTTTCACTTATTTCAGTTTTATAGGGCAATTTTACCATTTACATGATGGTCCATACCTTTAATTCTATCCCTATCACCTCTATTCAGATGTTTGCAACATCTTGTTTGACAAGCTGCAGACATAAAATATCCCAGTAAATTTGTGGAATTCCCATTTTCTTCTAATATTAAATATGGATTTGATAACACCATAATGACTTAATAATTTTTTTATTGTGTAATTTGCTCAGCTTGTTTTTTCCAAAATTTAACTCATTGTTTATTTGATATTGTAGTGTGTTTCTCTAACTTTGACTACTCTCCAACACAGTTGGTGAATTGTTTTGTTAATATATGTGACTATGACAGGAGCATTATACCACCTAAGGAATATCTTTAATACGCAATGATTTAGATTTATAAGGGTAATTTTGCCATATTTTATTCAAGTTTTCATATTTATTTCAGTCCCCAAGTCCCCAAAAGCATTTCTTATGTTTTTCTTTCCTGCATTTCTTTCCCATATTTATTTCCAGTAGGAGTTATATATTTGAAAGACAAATCCTTTTGGTCCTCTATATTTCCAAATCGAACTAAACGTTCAGATTCTGTTAAAGGTTTAGTACTTAACTTTAGTATTTTCTTATTTTCAAAAAAGTGTTTGAATATGGTACCCATCATTTTTTTAAAAAAAATAGCAGTATAGCCTTCAGCTTTTCCTCTTCAGTTGGTTGAACTATCAGCTTTCTTTCTTTCTTTCTTTCTTTCTTTCTTTCTTTCTTTCTTTCTTTCTTTCTTTCTTTCTTTCTTTCTTTCTTTCTTTCCTTCCTTCCTTCCTTCCTTCCTTCCTTCCTTCTTTCTTTCTTTCTTTCTTTCTTTCTTTCTTTCTTTCTTTCTTTCCTTCCTTCCTTCTTTCTTTCTTTCTTTCCTTCTTTCTTTCTTTCTTTCTTTCTCTCTCTCTCTCTCTCTCTCTCTCTCTCCCCCTCTCTCCCTCTTCTCTCTCTTTCCCTGCCTGCCTGCCTATCTAACCCTATTGTCTTGCATTTCTGAATTTATTTGGACTCCAGATTGGAGAACATTTTCATTTAAAACAGGAACAGACAAATTAGCATACTAAAAAGCAGAGACATCACCCTGCCAACAAAAGTGTGTATAGTCAAGGCTATGGTTTTCCCAGTTGCAATGTATGGCTGTGAAAGTTGGACCATAAGAAAGGCTGAGCACCAAAGAATTGAGGCCTTTGAACTATGGTGCTGGAGAAGAGTCCTGTGAGTCTTCTTGGACTGCAAGGCGATCAAACTGGTCAGTCCTAGAGGAGATCAACCCTGACTGCTCTTTAGAAGGCCAGATCCTGAAGATAAAATGCAAATACTTTGGCCACCTAATGAGAAGGAAGGACTCACTGGAGAAGAGCCTAATGCTGGGAAAGATTGAGGGCAAAAGAAGAAGGGGATGGCAGAGAATGAGGTTGCTGGATGGAGTCACTGAAGCAGTAGGCGTGAGCTTAAATGGACTCCAGAGGATGGTAGAGGACAGGAAGGCCTGGAGGAATGTTGTCCATGGGGTTGCGATGGGTCGGACACAACTTCACGACTAACAACAATAACACAGACAAAAAGAGAAACAAATACAATCCCCAGAACACCATTATCCCAAAGTCTGCAAACTCTCTTTGCAGTGAAGTGTCCCAGCTACTCTAAGAAATTTTCTCCTGGTCCTTTGCTACTTCAGAGACAAATATGCAAGTCTAGTGTTGGGATGCTCCATTCAGATGAGAAAAAGGGAACCATTATTGAATAACAGCTGCTGAATTATCAAATGTAATTTGAAGTCCACTAAAGCGAATAAGTAGTATATTCTCTCTGGAATAGCGTCTCCAGACATCCAAGGAACAATTGCCAGTCAGAATGAGAAAACAGCAACTGACAGATACTATCCTATATATAATCATATTGCAGGGAGGAGACATTTGAATGTGTGTGAAACATTCCGCACAGCAACAAAAGCATTAAATACCAAAGATACTTCAATTAGAGAAGGAATAAGCAGAAATGACTATGAAAAATTGCAGATAATGACATAGACATTAATGAGACAGTGCAGCTTCCTATAATTTGGGTCACTTGGGTTATTTGGGTCAAAATAATGTTGCTAGGTCAAGAGTCATCAGGTAGGTCAAGGGTCATCAAGGATACTTCACTGGACCAGAGACTTGCCATTGTAGTGAAAAGTAGACAATGCAACATCTTCTACTTTGTCCTTTATTGGGACAGACTGTTGTCCAGTTACAGGATTTCGCTGACACCACTCATGAAGACTGAAATAGAGAAAAATAAATGAGGTGATGAACAATCATAAGAAGATCTGTTCTCAACAAATCTCAATGGGATAGGCAAGAATACCTCAGGAACTCATATTCTAAGATGATGCTATCCCTTGTATAACTTGTGCAAAGTTTTCAACGGCAGACAGCAGTCAGATTCTGAATAGAATACTTGACAAGTGTCAAATCAGAATTGGATTTGAAGGAAGAGGGCACATCCAGTAGCAACCAGGAACATATATATCAATGCAAATTTCATTTGCTAAAAGTATGTGAATATTGTCCTCTGTATAGACATTTCTAAATGCTGACACTGCAAGAGTAGAACTCAGTATAGAAAACTTAGAGCAAAATACAAACACACTGTATTTGACACAATGTGATGAGAATAGCCATGACCACACATAGAGTCGTACGTTTTCACTTGCTAGAGTTTTATATGTTTTGCTTTCTGCTGCCACATTTCATTGTGACTTTATCTATGTTCATTCAATCCAGCCCTGCACATCACAGTCACCTCCTGACAACCTACCCCTGCAACACCATTGAGAGAACAGACTTCCATAAACAATGCAGGTTTCTGTTAAGATAAAATCTACTGATCTCATTATTGATTGCCTGCTTTCCGGGAGGGTTTTTTGTTTCCTGGAAGTTTGATATGGGGCAGCAGAGGTGACAACAGATTGGCACTGAGACCTGGAAATTAAATGGCCAACTATTAGATCAATGTCATCTATGGAGAGGCCAAAGTGTTTGGAAAAAGCATTAGATGCTGTCTCGACTTAATCTTTCTCTCTTTTCTTTATCTTGAATCTGTTTGGATCCCTCCCAGGCAATTTACTTTGCCAATTGCTGATTTCTACCACACAAATATATCTTCTTGTAGAATTATTGAATGATTCTGCAATTTGAACATATAGAATCCTTGTGTCCTTAGGATAAACAAAACAAAACAATCTGGAAAAAAGAAAAATACTGTAACAAAATTGTTGGTTGAAATCTCCAACTTCGAGGTTTCTAATTAGTCCTACTAAATGGCAATCTCTGAAAACTAAGGTTGCATCGTAACTGAGATCATTTTATAGCTAAGTTTCAGTTGATATCTGAAGTTTATAATATCTTTAATTAGGAAGATTTTGATCCAGGTCCTCCTTCCTATCACCCATCTCCTCCCACTTATAACTGTATGACTGTAACCTTGTTGCTAGTATCCTTAAGATTTATATTGACTGTTTCCCTATGACTATCATTAAGTGTTGTACCTTATGATTCTTGATGAACGTATCTTTTCTTTTATGTATACTGAGAGCATATGCACCAAGACAAATTCCTTGTGTGTCCAATCACACTTGGCGAATAAAGAATTCTATTCTATTCTATTCTGCCATGAAGTTAATTCATTGACCATAAATAAGACAGTCTACTCTATCTCACTGGTTGTAAATCAGGAAGTCATCCTTCTCATTTTATTTAATCCAATAAAATATATACTAGCAATATAATATATTGTATGATTCAGATATGGCAGGGTTGTCAAACACATGACCCGGATGCACCACTGGCTGACCACACCCACCCCATTTTAGCAAAAGGGAAAAAATTGTGATACGTCATGTGAAGATAATGTGATGCCGCAAGTTTGACACCCCTGAGATTGGGGGGGGGGAATCTAGGGAATGATGAATGTTCCACACATCTGGTAGCTTCCCATTCTCATAACTTTTAATGTGTATCCAAATCCAACATGTCTCCAAACCTGACATGGTAATATCTTCTCAGCTGATTTTGCTATTTTTCGTCCTGTTCTTAAGAGAATTGAGTAGCATAACCTTAAATGTCTACTTTGGCTATTGCAGTTACAAGTACAATATCAAAACTCTGTTCTATTGGAACTTAAATCTCAGTGAATTATGTTTATTAAGTAGGAGGTGTACTAAAGTACTAGGCACTACAATTCAAGCTTACTGGGCTTTGTTTTGGTAGGTAGACAGCTAGTTGTGCAGGTCTGTCTTAAGCATTTAATGCACAGAAAAGTCCAATAAGTGAATCTGTCACTTCTGGTTTTCCTCAGGTTCTTGTTTTTTCCTCATCACTTTGAGCTTTTTCTTTGCACGATTCTTTTAACATATGATCACTTAAACCACAATGTTTTTGCATGTCCTCTTCCCATTTATACATATTTCTGTATGCCTTTTTCCAACAGAGGGTATTGCAAGAATCAGAGAGGCATGAAATTAGGTAAATTCGCATTAAAATGCAAACTGAATAAATTTCTCGCCCACCTCTAGAGTGGAGTGGTTTAGAAAATGTGTCTTCCTTTTTCTTTGCAAAATGAAGGATTGTAGGAAACGGAAAATGGAATCCTAAAGGACAAACTGTAATAGAAAATTTGCAGCATCCTTTAATAGGGGAAAACTGCCCAGAGTCATTTTGTAGAGGACAAATGGCGGAATAAAAATTTAATAAATAAATAAAAATAAAGGAATTGAATTCTACAGGATTGGGGGCAAAATAATTGATCCAAAGAGACTAACAACAGTTAGATGTTTCTGGGAAATATCCACTTTATCACCCAACATTTCACTAATGGGAACTAGGGTATTTATGTGCATTTCTATGATCTAATTTAACTGTCTATACTTGATCTCCTTCACATTGCTGGGAGCTTTTTTGTGTGTGCCAAAAAGCCCCATTCAAAAGTCTATCCTACACTCCCTTTCAAAGGAAGGTTATGTTACATTCAGATTATTAACTATTTTAATGTGGGGGGGGGGAGGAGAAAAATGGAAGATTCAAATGGTGAATTTGGGTTTGTGGGTCATTAATATTACAATCCCAAATAAAATAAATAACATTTTCATTATGATTTCTTTAACCTATCCAAAATGATGGGATTTTTTCAACACAGTATCTAACACATTTGGCACCTCATTACCTCCTGCAATTTTCTGGTTCC
The DNA here is from genome assembly GCF_059756535.1 of Pantherophis guttatus. Taxonomy (NCBI): domain Eukaryota; kingdom Metazoa; phylum Chordata; class Lepidosauria; order Squamata; family Colubridae; genus Pantherophis; species Pantherophis guttatus. The sequence continues at coordinate 126,584,228 of NC_142065.1, forward strand.
TGGTGCTTGCTTCCAACTGTTGACTTTTCTTTCTGTTTGAGTCTCCCCCTTAAACCATCATCATTATTTATGTTCAAAGAGCAAAAACTTTTAACTGCATACATAAAAACTATACTGATTCACATTTAAAAGCAGGCAGTATATATCAAAATAAAACATCATCAGAATAGCTACAGTATTAAAGAATAACAATGGTTAATTGTACAAAAATAGGCTACCCTTCTGAAGATCTGAGGAATTCTTGTCAACTAAAATATATTCTCCTCCTCCAAACTTTCAAGACTGTTGGTTAGAAGTGACACTATTAGAACTGCCTGCCAGGCTGAACAGAAAGGCAACATGGGAGAACCTGAGAAAGGGTCCCTTTTTTTCCCACTGGGCAAGGGCTTAAATGTTCATGCAGAGAAATGTTATTAAATTTTCTTTCCAGCGATGTGGCTCATTGAACCTGGTAAGTGTGAAGATATTTCAGCGAGATGGACATAAAATATCAGTTAAATAAGTGGCATAGAAGGATAGTGTTCCAATCAAATCCATCCCACACAAGAAGAAATTTGAGATTTGGTCTGTTTGGAGACCTTTAGCAGGAGCCTATTGTTCTGGCTCCAGCAAGGCCCCCAAGCCCAAGGAAGATGAAACATTGAGCCAATTGGTCACAAAATATTATTCTCAGTGGTGAAATCCAATTTTTTTTTACTACCGGTTCTGTGGGTGTGGCTTGATAAGCATGGTGTGGCTTGATGGGCATGGCTTGATGGGCATGGCAGGGAAAGGATATTGCAAAATCTCCATTCCCACCCCACTCTGGGACCAGCCAGAGGTGGTATTTGCCCGTTGTCTGAACTACTCAAAATTTCCGCTACTGGTTCTCCAGAATCTGTCAGAACCTGCTGGATTTTACCCCTGATTATTCTCCAATATATGCTTATTTTCAATTCCGATCGGTAACTATCATGTAAAATTTATTTATTTATTTGTAAAATTTATTGGCCATCCATCTTACCACATGGTATCCTCTGGGTAGCTTACAATCTTATCAAGAATACAAATCAAGAAAGCTGTGGTGTTATCTGTAAAAAGCCAATTTAAGCCCAAATTTGAGATGATTAAACTACATACTTGCTTTTCTAGGCCTAATGCCTAGTCTCCAGATGTCATAAAGTGTTGGGAACACCTCCAGTGATTCAAAACAAAGTTAACAATTTAAACTGGACAATTTTTAGAAGGCTCGAATCATAGTGATTACAGATCTGTGTGCAGTAAAATTGATGACTAATTACTTTTGCTGTGAAGATTTTACTGTGATAGGTGCAAAACTGCTACCATTGTAATTGACATAATGCAAAATACAACTCACAAGTCTAAACAACATAAACAGCCCTTAGTTGTTCTTTCCAGGTTGTTCAGGACCTGAAAGGAAATGACCAGGTATTTATACACTCAAAGTTTGCTTAACAGAGGGCACATTAATTTTCTAAGTGTGATGCAGATGAGAAAACAACGACTTCTGTTTTATTGTGCTTGATGATTGGTCTTTCTACTGCATAATTACAGGCAAAGGTTCAGAGGATCTGCTGTAAGACCACTTGAGTTGTAAAGAGAACAGCTGCATCATCCACATAAAGAATTGAAATAGATGTGTTGGTTAATTTTGAAGGGTAGAACTCTGGTCAAGGCTAAACCTAAATAAACATTATACAAATTAAAAAGAAGGGGAGACAGAATACATTTTTGCTTCACCTATTTTTGGTGGGAATTGGCAGGTAAAGAAAACCACCAGTATCACAATAGACCTGCATGAACATTTTGTAGTACCATAATCAAGGGAAAAAGTGTCAATTAATAGAAAAAGCAGCCATATTCATTAAAATCCACTTGCTTTCTGGAAACCCTGGAATCCTATTTTCTATTATCTCTTCAATTAAGATCTTCCTGAAATGGTAATTTGTAGAGTAATAAATAATACTTCAGAACTGCCACCTCATTTGATGTGAAGCCTTTATTGTAAAGAAATAAATGTTTCTTTACATTAGGTAAATTCTAAACATTTTCCCTTTATTTCTGTTAATATACTGAGAATAAGAATTCATAGTTTGAAAGCAGAGAGAACCATACAAGGACAAACAGCATCAGGACGGCATAGACCAATGATGGCTAACCTTTTCCAGATTGAGTGCTCAAACCCCCAAAATGCAATATGCGTGCCTGAACCCCCAAAATGTAATGTGAGTGTGGCTCCCACGTATGCGCACGCCCCACCATGCATGCGCCCCACCCCATGCATGCATGCACGCTTCATGCATGCCCCCATCCCCCTGCGCATGTGCGTGTAGCCCCCTGCATATGCTCCACCCCGTACATGCGTGCATGCCCCCCGCATGTGCCCCACCCCCCATGCATGTGCCCTACCCCCGTACATGCGTGCATGCCCCCCTCTGTGCGGCAGAGACATGAAGACCAGCTGGCCAGCGGGAGGCGCATGCACGGCGGACCTGAACTGGGGTGACGGCTTGTGTGCCCACAGAGAGGGCACTGCTTGCCACCTCTGGCTCACGTGCCGTAGGTTCGCCATCACGGGCATAGACTGTATAAGATCTACATTTCTGGATGTATACTCAAAACAAATTTTTAGGATTTATTTCAATAATTTCGGATTTATTATTTTAGTAAAAGACTGCAAAATACCCTTTGAAATAAAGGGTTTCTTAGGATCAAAAGGTATGTAAACTGGAAATACTTCCATTCTTCACTTTGACAAATAACAATTACGTTGAATGACAAAATATCTTTATCTCATTCTATTAATTGCTATAAAGTATATGCTACACACTTCACTTATGTTCTACAATAGCAACAAAACAAGACATTGCTTTACACTATTGGATTTGGATTGCTTCATATTGTTATATCAGCATGATTATTGGAATGAAATGAAATTTAAGTGTTTTGAATACTATATATTCCAGAGTATATGGAGGTGTAGAAAATTAGCACTCACCCTTCTCCTAGAAAAATGAAATATTCTAGGTAATATTAAAAAGGCAGAATATTTCCCCAAAAAGAAAAATAGAAATCTTAAGGGACACAAAAACTCAGCCCCAGCAGATATTTTGGTGCCAGTTTATCTACAAGACAAAAAACCTTCAGGCTCCAGGGTGATAGGATTAGCCCTCACTCAAGATCCAAACCAGGATAAAGTCATTAAGCCATAATAGGAATTGCCCAAAGACCCTTCATTACCATATTTTTCGGAGTATAAGACACACCTTTTTCCCCCCTAAAAGGGGGTGAAAATTTAAATGTAGCCCTGCCCACCCACTGGCCCCCATTCTTTGGGCTTTGCCTCCCAGCAATTTACCTCCTTGCAGCAAGCAGCAAGAAGAAACAGCCCCTTTCAGCTTCAGCACAGCCTAATTAGCACAAGTTGATTGGATCGGCCTCCCAACTCTCAGCTGTTTTGCACAGGCCTTTGCTGCTTGCTGCAAGGAGGTAAATTGCTGAGAGGCAGAGGCAGATTTCTTTTTCTTGTTTTCCTCACCAAAAAAGGTAGGTCCATCTTATAGTCTGGAGCGTCTTATACTCCGAAAAATATGGTACACCACCCAGCAAGATTCAACCAAGCCTGGGACTCAAGACAACCTACAAAGTTACCTCTGCATGACCCCATGGGAGTCTAACAACCAATCAGAATACATTTCTTTCATAGGAACATGAAGCAAGTTCAAAGCCCAAGAGAGAGTATAAATCTCTCTCTCTCTCTCTCTCTCTCACCCACCCATGTGCCGAATGCCCAGGACCTCAAACCATGTGGTCCTGTCCACCATTAAACCATCTTTTCAATCAGCCTCCATGTTTCCAGTGTCTTTCTTCTCATTTGAAACTGAACCCAGATTTCTTCCAACAGAGGCATAGAATAAGAAACTGAGTGGCTAACACCTCCATGAGTGTTTAAAAGTATCTTGGTATCCATAAGTAATTTATTTATAGATTTGAAATAACAATTAACAAAATGGTTTTGCATATATTGGATATATTTGTGTAGTTTCAGAAAGAAATTGAGGCATTCAGCAATAGTATGAGATGTGCTGCTCAAAATACAATTACATTTTATTTTGTATTTTTAATTTGTAAGATATGAATTATGGTGGCTCCTGGTAAAGTGGGAGCCAAACAAATTTTGCTCTTATGCTACGTATAGGTCACTGAATCTTTGCTGTAAGGAATTAGATTTTTTTCCTGTTCAGTTTCTATGATCTATGCTGATATCTGAAGTTCAAATGTGAAATCAATAGATTAACATTAGTAGTGATGAATGTAAAACTTTTGGGTATACCGTTGTTCATAGCAATGGAAGAATTGTAATGAGAATGAGGTGCTAGCTTCATTTTATTCCTTTATAAAATATTTAATGACTGGATGGTTTGCAATCATGCTCTTTTTCCTGATACTACTCTGGTTACTGCATTCTCATGGGTATAAGAAGGAAAATGAATGAATGCTTCAATTACATATTAAAAAACCCACTATATTTGACTCACTTCAAATAAATGTGAGTCTAACTCCCCTCTTTTAAATTCTTAAATTTTAAATTTTTTAATTCGTGATTTTATAAATTGGGTGTTTTAATCTGTGTTTCGGCCGAAATATTTAATAATTTTAAGGGATTTTTAATATTTGTATTGTCTGTATTTTATCTTGGCTGTTCACCGCCCTGAGTCCTTTGGGAGTAGGGCGGTATAGAAATTTGATTAATAATAATAATAATAATAATAATAATAATAATAATAATAATAATAATAATAATAATAAATGTGAATAAATTAAAAATTAAGATATGATTTATTTTTTCAACCCCATGTAATTTTATCAGGACGCAAGGAACTGGCATATACTGGAGTTCTAAGTCAGTACCATTTATAATAGTTGATGAAAGATGTTGGAGGCTTCAGGCAGAAATATTTTGTATCACCATTTGCAGATGCCTAGCATGAATTTTCTTCATTTTGCCATGTATTCTATGCCTGAGACAGTGTTTTGGCCTTCTGCTTTTATATATTTTCCTCTTGAGCACAATAAATGGAATTTTGAATCTAGATCTTCAAAAATCTCTCTTTCTGGGAAAAAAAAAAGTCCCATTCATTTAAGCCAATGCCAAGAGGCACATGCACACAGAATACTGAGCTTGTCAGCTTTTCTTCTGAGCATCAGAAATCCAGAGGAAGCCCACCTGCATTAGAAAAAAAAGGGGGGAGGGAGGCTACTGTAGTTAATGAGTTTCTTCACCAAAATCTTTAATCTGGTTTAAAAGGAAAAGAATGCTGATAAGGATCCTATATCTCACAGGAAGAACAAGGAATATGGCTGGCTCAGATCACTGTTGCTATTAGGAGGGGTGCTTTAATGGCCCCTTTTCATATCTATCAAAATGGATGTTGGAGACAAAAGTATTTTCGATGGCAAGCTGGTGAAATAGAATGAAACCTCTCATTCTAACCATTTTACTTTTGCAAAAATGAAGGAAAGGAAAGAAAAAAGGGTACCAGGGACAAATCAACTAATATTAGCAGAAGTTTAACATCACTTTAAAAGAAAGAGATTGACCTACTGAGAAACTACATGAGTAAATGTGTAGCAATACACTGATTATTACTGTTTCCCCTCAGGCAAATACCTCTCTTAAGCATAAGCTGCACTGGAACATTTTGTTTTATTACCTTGTGAGATAAGTGAGGGAAAAAGCCTTTAGTACCTGGGGAATTAAAAAAAAAATCAGACTTGTCATATCAGTGTCTGCTCTCAATTTCATGCCGGGTGCATAATTATAACAGTGTTTAAATTGAGCCCAGAAGAAAGATGGGTTCAAGTGCAAATTAATTTTAGATTATCACAACAAAGGCAATCAAATCTCAACAAGCTTGCCAGCAAAATACTTTGCTGAGGTCCCCAGGTCCCTTTCCGCCCCCAACTTACAACAAAGACCTTTCAGCTCAAATTAAGCTAATGATCTAATGTAACACTTCTGCCTACCTTTCGGAGTTTTATTATTGATTTTGATTCAATGTAGCCGGGCGGGGGGGGGGGAGAGTGAGGGGAAGCCAGGAGGGTGGGGACAGAGAGATGGAAATATCAGTATTTAATGTCAGCCGAGTGACAAAATAAACAGTCAACAGGCTTGACAAGATCTGTGTGGTGTCAGATTGTCTTAGCTGGTAGAAACTATCAGACCGAATTGACAGACCTGAAAGAGACTTGAATTTTATCTGAGCCCCTTTTCCTCATTCAGGCAGAAGCCCAAGCCAGTGGCAACTTCACCTTCCCTACCTATCTTTCAGCACAGCTTTTAGAGAAATCCAACATCTTACTCTATCCTATGGGAACCTGCTGGGGGAATGGAGAGAATCAAGTATGGAGAGGAGGGAGGGGCGGTCAAGTCAAGCCTCATTACCTCCTCATTACCTTTGCAAAAGTGGAGTGAGAGAAAATTTTATCTAGGGAACACAAGCTTGGGAATCTCATTGAGAGTTCGGTCTGGTTATTGCACAGCCAACCATGGAAAGCTGCCTCTGCGGGATTAAAGTTTTCTCCCCATTCCTCTATAGTAATGATCTGCTCATTAAGGTTTTTAAGGGAAATTACTATCACTTATCATTATGCCAGTCACTCAGTAAGCAGCATTAAACTAGGAGTATCAGTCGAAGCTTTTTTCCCCCTTCTCCCTTTGCTCTCTGACAATCATGTGGAATTAAAGAAAACAGAAATTCCAAGGTTGATTTTTATAATTCCAGATTCATTTATATGTAATTTCTGTACACGAGTATTTGGTTACATGCCCCTAGGTCAGACACAGAAGATAAAATTTAAAATTTGTTTGGAAAGAAAGATGAGATTACATCCTTCGGAAATAAATCCCTAGAATGTTATTGCTTTTACAAACCCTGCATTTTTATAACCAGAGATTGTCTAAGAATTTTTAAGCATGGCTATTGAATGAGAAGGCTATTTATTTGACCAAACGGTAGGTGACAAAGATAGATTTTTTAAAATAATAATAATAATAATAATAATAATAATAATAATAATAATAATAATAATTATTATTATTATTATTATTATTATTATTATTATTATTATTATTATTATTATTATTATTATTATTATTATTCAGCAACTAGAAATAATTTAACTGTTTCTCATCTGCTGAGAGAACCGAACTTCAGCTTTGTGAAAGGTTTTGTAAAAAGTCACTGACCCTGTGACTTTCTGCTCTCTATAAGGCAGGCCTAATCCCTTTCTGCATCTATGTTTCTTCAGCTTTTGGATTCTATATTTTTAGTGTTATTGTAATAACACATGTTTTTGCTTAAAGACGCTTTCTTGTAATGAGCAACAGTTAACATTTGGTTAAATTAAAAACAAACAAATAAAAATGCTTAATTCATTCATTAGTTATTTCATTAGCAGGCATCATCTTGCAAAAAAAATATTTCCATGGTTTGTTTTTTCTTCTTTTTCTTTTGTCCTCCTGGTTTTCACCACATGCAGGATCATCTGCAAAAGGTAAAGCTATTAATCTCACTTCAGAACTCAAGAGTTTCTAAAAAAATTGTTTGGCTTGGAGAATCCCAGCATGTCATCTCCTTGTCCAGAGGCCAAGTCAGTTGCAGAAGCTGAACAATGCAGACCCTCTACCACATTTTTCAGCTTTTCCTCCACTGGAGGGAGCTGTGACTGAAGGCCACAGTCTTCACTGTTGAAAAAAAGAGTTCTGCTTTTTTCTTTTGTCTCCTCCCACTTGGCCAGAACATCTACGTTACAGAGCAGAAAAAATAAAATAAAACAGCAGCAAAATGTAAATACTAGTAATCATACAGTAGTGGCCAAAATTGTGGAAACCTTTTGGGAAAAGTGTATTTTTGAGGTTTGATGACTAATAACACCACTTTTTTTTGGGGGGGGGAGTTTCAAGATAATCATATTCCACTGCTGGAATGGCCTGGGAATAGCCCAGACCTTAACCCAATTGAAAATCTATGGAGTCAACTAAAGAAACTTGTTAGTCAGAAGCGACCCAGCAATAAAACCAGTTAATAGAAGCAATCATTCATTCAATCTTGGTTTCACATTATAACAGCTGCAGAACTAAAAAACTTGGTTCACTCCATGGGAAGACGTTGTAAGGCAGTAATTCATGCTAAAGGTTACCCAACTAAGTATTAACTGACATGATAATTTTTGCATATCTCATTTTTTCTACGTGTTTCACTTTTCTTGTTTATACTGTAACTGCTATTCTAATAGCAAATCCTTCATAAAGGTTATTGCATTACATTCTTGGTTAAGTTATCTTTCCATTGATATATAATTTTATGGTACTACTCCAAAAACAGTGGTGTTATTAGCTAGTTTTAGAAAATACACTTTTCCCAAAAGGTTTCCACAATTTTGGCCACTACTGTATATATGATGAATGTTTCCTTGGCTGTTGCTCCCTAGTAACTTTAAAAGGTTTATTTTTTTTATTGTGTGCTGTACACAATACAGGTAGTCCTCGACTTACAACCGTTCATTTAGTGACCATTTGAAGTTATAATGGCACTGAAAAATGTGGATTATGACTGTTTTTCACACGGCCGTTGCAGCATGTTCCTGGACACATGATCAAAATTCAGATGCTTGGCAACTGACTCATATTTATGACCCTGTGTCCTAGGGTCATGTGATCACCCTTTGTGACCTTCTGACAAGCAAAGTCAATGAGGAAGCTAGATTCACTTAACAACCATGTTACTAAGTTCACACCTGCAGTGATTCACTTAGTAATTGTGGCAAGAAAGGGGCAAAACTCACTTAGCAACATAAAATTTAGGCTCAATTTTGGTCATAAGTCCAGGACTACCTGTTACTGTTGTTGAAAAGAGAATTTTAAGTTTTTGCTTAGCCACCAGACAATGATGTCTTTTTTCATGCATTTGAGCTGAAAATCCCATTTTCATACAAAACAGTGAATCCTATGGTTTCTAAATCTGTTTTTTCATTAACCAGCTGGTAAAGCTAAAATATATCTGAGCTGCAAAACGTTAGAAGAAAGTAGAAGACAACACAATGTGTTGCATTTAGTAGTTTCCACATTTCTGCAGCTCAACTATGGTCAACTATGGTCACCTTATATATATAATGAGGCAACTGATAAAACAATTGCATTAACAATTAAACCCATTAATCATGTCATGCATGTGCTTTTCAGGCAGGGATTAGAGCCAACACATTCAGAGAGGTAATCGGGTTATTTATTTATTTATTTTTTGCAGCAAGTCTAGCAAGGCGCTATATGATATGTGACAGCTAGATGGCCAACAAAGTAATTGTTGCTCTAGTTTTCATGGTTTACAACCAACAAATGCTTACTGTATGCCATAATAAATTCACTTTTCTTTGAGATGCAGCAAAACACTGAACTCTTAATTTGGTGTGGTCATGTAGATATGTCTCTAGAGCCAGGTGCATATAAATAACAAAGGCAGGAGAGATGGGGCTTGAGGGCACTGGGGGCTCTGGATACCCTTTCCTTCATTCCTTCAAAACATCTGATCATATGACTAGGAATAGGAGTCCTAGTGAAGGAGCAGCATAGAAGGAAGGGGGAATTAGGAGAGGAAAAATGCCTCAGTGCTGCTGCTACTACAGATCTTATGTAAATAGGGTGGAGTAGAAACAAACTATACAATAGAAGCAGAACCTTAGCAGGTCTTGTCTCTATTAGTCTGTCTTCCTATTCTCCTGAGTTCTTGCCTGGGGCTGCAGCAATGGCAAGGAAGTAGTTTCTCTGTGACTCTCCTTTCCTCACCTGGCCTCAATTAATGTACTGTGTGTAGGAATGACCCTGGGAGACAGGAGGAAAAGATATAGATTAGACAACTGACATGCAAAAAATATCTCAGCCCACAGAAGCAAAGGGGTGTGTGGGGAGCATTTTAGAAGGAACCCTTCCTAATTTTCAAGAGAGTAGAAAGAAAAGAGGGGAGAAATAGTTTGAGACTTGTAAAATTGAAGTTTGTCCTTCGAGATAGTTCAAACAACAAGCACAAAGTATGAATACTAACTCTCTCTTTATTATAAGGTTACATTAACAGAATCTTGTAAGCCTGAAAGTATTTCTCCCCTCCTTTAGGGAGTTCCTTCTGAAATGCTGCTTCAGTGGACTGACTGAGATATATTTTGCATAACAGTTGTTTAGTCTACAGCTCTTCCTCCTGTCTCCCAAGGTCATTCCCACATATCATTACAATTATTGCCACTGAGGTAGGGTTTAGTGCCTAAATTCTCTTACAAACAGGGGCAGCAATGCCTTGGGCCCAGACAGCTGTACTCACACCTCCAGTTAGAGTTCTATGTGTATCACTTTGCTATTTCCCCTCTTCCCAACATAAAAATTATTTATTCCAATGAGCTAAAGCTACCACTTTTTAAATCTTCCTGAGAATGTGACAGAAATAACCCTCTCCCTTAGTAAGAATAAATAATGTGAATGAATACTAGCAGAAATAGAGTCAGTGCCTCACTGAAACTGAAAAATCTCTAGATAACTGTGTATTATTTCTGAAATAATAAAATATAGCAAGATCTGAGGGGAGTTGCTGACAGCAAAAGTCCGTCAATCTTCATAGTTTCCTGTTCAGAGACTCCCAAGGCTCAAGTGTGAGCAATTAGCATTGCTAACTTTCTAGAAAGCTGTTAAAAGAAAGATAACTGGTATCATTAATTTACTACTAATGCTCTAATATAACTTTCCCTCAAATCTGGTTTTACAGTCTTGATCTAAATAAGCAATTGTCTAAATTAAGACAAAACCTCTCATTTTCACAGAAGAGGGCAAATAATATCTCAATTAAAAAAATGAACAGCTGAGATAAGATTTTATTTGACAAAGAGAAACATCTTTGTATTGATTCATTTAAAGTAGTATTTATATCTAGTGTGTCTATATACTATATAAATAGTGTGTGTGTGTGTGTGTGTGTGTGTGTGTGTAAACACTTATATAAACACTTTAATCTCACATGCCTGTGATCTGCTCCCTAGATTTAATGGTTAACTCTTTTCCCTCAAATTATGCCCAAGTTGCAGTTATTTCATGGACATTTCGGTAATGCTATTTTGGCAATAATAAGGCAGAGTTTTCCATTAACTTCTTCCAGAGTTATTCTTGAGTTCCAATCTAGTTTACAGCTTTGGATACCTGGTAATCTCCCACTGGAGTACTAACCAGGAATAACCCTGCTTAACTTCTGAATTTAGATGAAGTCTCCCAGGTTCTGCCACTTGCTACAGCTATCCCTGGTGCTAGTTGTTTAATTCGGGAAAACCTCTACTTGGCTACCAATCATACCAAATGACCATGATATAAACCAAAGTTACCAGAATAATTCTGGGGTACTTTTATACTCAATAAATGTCAAAAAGAAATGCACTTTTCTAATATCCTTTAATAATAGCAAATCTGAGGGAATTGTAAACTCAGTGAACTTGGAGTTACACATCTTGTCCACCCCAACAAACAATTATACTTTGACTATCACTGCTTCTCCAAAAACATATTTGCCTTTTGCTCATTAAATTCAAAGCTCAGAGACAGAGTTGAAAATCCTGTTATATTTCAATGAACTTCAGAGATTATTTATTTATATCTTTAAATGTAAGGGCTGGGCTGACTTCTGATGGCTTGGAATCCTTACATTTTTTAAAAAAGTAAGAAAAAGAATTATGTGCATCGAAAAAAATAAACAAACATAAGGTATATGAAAGAAACAACCAACAGGGACTCAACATCTAACCTATCCCAAGGCCTGGAAAAACAGTCAGGTTTTCAAAGACTTTCAGAATATCATCAGGGTGGCAGCCAGGGGTGAAATTCAGCAGGTTCTGAAGGTTCTGGAGAATCGGTAGCGAGAATTTTGAGTAGTTCAGAGAACCAGCAAATACCACCTCTGGCTGGCCCCAGAGTGGGGTGGGAATGGAGATTTTGCAATATCCTTCCCCTGGAGTGGGGTGGGAATGGAGATTTTGCAGTATCCTTCCCCTGGAGAGGATTGGGAATGAAGATTTTGCAGTATCCTTCCCCTGGAGTGGGGTGGGAATGGAGATTTTGCAGTATCCTTCCCCTGCCACACCCACCAAGCCACGCCCACCAAGCCACACCATGCCCACCAAGCCACGCCCACAGAACCATTAGTTAAAAAGTGTGAATTCCACCATTGGTGGCAGCCATGTGAGTCTGGGTGCCTCTTTTCCTTAGATTAAATCTAAACTCATATAACATCTTGGTTGGTTGAATTAAGGCACAAATGTACTAAGTTCAAGAGCTCAAGACGGTCCTTTAAGAAGACACAGTCTAGAGATTGCTGCCCATTCATTGTGCTCCTTGGCTATTTTCAGCTATTTCTACCTGGGACAACCAAATTCTTTTAATTTATTTTCTTTGTTTATTCCCTCTTTGTTCATGAATTGGTTTTATAAGAAAATGAAAAGGGAAAGACAACATCAAAGGTCTTAGCTATTCAGCACCACAGAGGTTGAGCTTAAACAGCATTTTGCCCAAACTTTTCATTTGGCAGGAGTACATTATACTTTCTTAGTAGTACGGAGGGAAGCTCCCCAAAATTAAAATAAGATCTTCAGAAATTGAAAAGCCTTTATATAAATGTAAAGAATATGACAATGATTTACATTTCATTTGAAAAGGTCCTCTGTACCACAATACAAAAAAAAGAAAAGAAAATGTTGAGGCCCAAGAAAGAGTGCAGAGAAGAGCAATGAAGATGATAAGGAGTCTGGAGGCTTAATCCTATGAAAAATGGCTAAAGGAACTTGGTATATTTAGCTTAACGAAGAAAAGACTGAGGGGAGACATGATAGCAGTCTTCCAGTATTTGAAAAGTTACCACAGGCATCAATATATTCTCCATAGCACCTGAGGGTAGGACAAGAGAACAAGAAGCAATGGGTAACAATTTATCAGAGGAAAATCCAAACTGGAAATAAGGAGGAATTTTCTGACAATGAGAACTATTAAGCAGTGGAACAGTTTGTCTCCCATAGTTGTGGGTGCTTCATCGCTAGAGGTTTTTAAAAAAAGATTGGACAACCATTTATCTGGGATGGTATGTGGACTCCTCCCTTGGGAAAAGGGTTGGGTTAGAAGACCTCCAAAGTAACTTTCAACCTCATGATTCTATGAGATTTTTATCATCTAAAATATATATTTGACCAAGAATATGAGAACATAAAAGAGTACTGTGATTCATCCAAAAGATTATCTAATCAGCTGTTCCCATAATGGTCAACTAGATGCTTATGGAAAGTGCAAGCAACATTTAAGTATAACAGCATCCTCCTGATCATGTTCTATAGCAACTAGTGTTGAAAACTTTCTCGCTAAAAATAAACAATACTGAAGTCACCCTGGCATGAAGCTATTCATACTCTTCACAAATTTGCCTCCTATAAAGACAGTAGCCAATGCTACAGCTGTGATAGCAGATTTCTCCATCTACCTATCCATTTACCTCACCAGAATATCCCACCATTCCTCTTCACTATATCAACCCTTCTATTATTATGAGAAAAAGAGAAAGAAAAGTTCCAGTTTGCTTTGTCCATACTACGCATCATTTTAGATGCTTTGTGCCTCTCTTTGCTCACTATTTTTGTAAGCTAAAGCACTCTGCCCATATTTATTTACACAATTATTTGTAGACTGCTCTTTTCTGAAATGACCTAAGGTGGTTTATGATCATTATTGTCATCATCAGTATAAGGAACATTAATAAAAATATCTTAATCAAACTTATATAACCCTGGTACTATCAACATCCCAAGTCTTGATGGAACAAGGTTCCCATTCCCCTCCTCTCCTGAGGGGTGAGCACTACCACTATTCCTTCTCACAAAGTTAACACAAGATGAGTCACATCCAGAAAAATGGGCCAGTAAGTATCTACTATATGTGCCATATTTAACATTTCATTGTTCATCTTTCCCAGTTTGAAACAAAAAATTCTTTGGGGGCTCTTTGGATCTCTATTTATCCCATGTAATTTGTTACTGATGACAAATTTGCTGATGACCACAATTAAAAATGAACAAGTTAAACAATGGAAAGAAAGACTGAAGACCATTCTTTCCAACCCCTTTACCAGCAGTGACCATAACCAAGGTCTGTATTTCTTTGTAAGAAAACATGAGGTTTTGTATGTTTGTGAGTTTCTGTTTTCCTGTCATGTTGCATCTGTGTTAAAATGGGAAGGATAGGATGGGTTGCATACTCCCTGACTCACATATCTGGAAAGAATAAAACAAGGCAGAAAAGGAAATCTTTCCAACCTCTTAAAGAGCAACTCATCTAAGGGTAATCTGACCAGAAAGGATGAGGGAGGGAAGCATAGGAATGGGGAGGGGGAGCCTATGAATGGAACAGCAGGCAGCATTTCAAACAGCTGCCCAGCTGCTTCTCCCATAGGGATACATTGTAGATGTTGTTTTGTTGTTTTTCCCCATTTTTTGTTCACAACTCCTAGTTCAATCAATGCTGAATGTGTTCTCTCTGCTGCTGCCTTCTCCCACCCTAACCAAATGTGGTCCTGTTCTCTACAGTTTTGGGAAATTTATCCTTTATATTATTTTCTTTTGTTCAATTGGAAATAAAAATACAGATCCTTGGAATCACTGCTTTTGTTTTTAGTGGTTCCTAATTCATAAATGAAATCATGTCTTTTAATCATGTCTTTGCTCAAAACTTTTGAAAATCCAAATAAATAAATGCCTATCAAATTACCCTATCCACACCAGAATTTTAAATCAGATCCCTCAATAAATTAGAGAATCTATGGTCCTCCAAAGTTAGTTAAATATTAATTACTACAGCCTTTACCATAGTTCTATGGGCTGGAACTTATGGAATCTGAAATACGATAAGTAAAACATCATAGATCCCTTGACTCTAGTTTGGTCTAGTGGTTAAAGCACCAGGTCAAAGACCAGGAAACTGTAAGTTCTAATGCCATCTCAGGCATGAAAGTTGGCTGCATGACTCTCTCTCAGCCCAACTCACTCACAATGTTGTTGTTATGGGGGAAATAAAAGGAGGAAGGAGTATTAAATATGCTTGCTGCCTTGAGTTATTGATAAAAATAATAAAGATGGGATAAAATAACAAAAATAAATAAACATTGATAATTATGTACCTGTAGAAGCTACATTGAAGATTTGTTCTTCCATCTCCTTGTTAATTAATTAACATTTCCAATCATTTATTTATTTTATTTATTTATCATATTTGTATACCGCTCTACTCCCGAAGGACTCAGGGCGGTGAACAGCCAAAATAAAATACAGAGACATACAAAAGTTAAAAAACTATTAAAAACAGATTAAATAATTTAGGCTCAAAAAACAAATTAAAAACATCCAATTTATCTAAAAAACATTTAAAACCCAATTTAAAAGCCAATTTAAAAGGGAGAGTTTGGCTAGACCAGCCTGTTGAAATAAAAACGTTTTTAGGGCGCGGCGGAAGATGCGTAAGTCTTGGATCCTCCGTATCTCCGGGGGGAGCTCGTTCCAGATGGCAGGTGCCCCCACAGAGAAGGCTCTCCCCCTGGGGGCCGCCAGTCGACATTGTTTGGCTGACGGCACCCTGAGGAGCCCCTCTCTATGGGAGTGAACTGGTTGGTGAGAGGCTACTGGTGGCAGAAGGCGGTCTCGTAAGTACCCTGGTCCTGAGCCATGGAGCGCTC
Source organism: Pantherophis guttatus (assembly GCF_059756535.1). Classification (NCBI taxonomy): domain Eukaryota; kingdom Metazoa; phylum Chordata; class Lepidosauria; order Squamata; family Colubridae; genus Pantherophis; species Pantherophis guttatus. Next base: position 126,600,019 of record NC_142065.1, read on the forward strand.
TAAAGGTGGTAACCAAAACTTTGAAGCGCACCCGGAAGACCACTGGGAGCCAGTGCAGCTCGCGCAGGAGGGAGGTCACACGGGAGCGCCACATCGCTCCCGTCACCACCCGCGCGGCCGCATTCTGGACCAATTGGAGCCTCCGGGTGCTCCTCAAGGGGAGCCCCATGTAGAGAGCATTGCAATAATCCAGGCGTGAGGTGACAAGGGTGTGAGTGACCATGCGTAACGAGTCCCGATCCAGAAAGGGACGCAATTGGACCTGATTTGCAACTGGGCGAATCAGGTGAACCTGATAAAAAGTCCTCCTGGCCACGGCTGCCATATGCTCTTCTAAAGACAGCCACGAGTCCAGGAGGACGCCCAAGTTGTGAACCCCATCTGTGGGTGCCAATGACTCGCCCCCAATAGTCAGAGATGGCGCCAACTGACTATATCGGGACGTCGGAAACCACAGCCACTCGGTCTTGGATGGGTTGAGCCTGAGTCTGTTCCTCCCCATCCAGATCCGTACGGCCTCCAGGCACCGGGACATCACCTCGAGGGCATCATTGGGGTGGTCTGGGGTGGAGATGTACAGCTGGGCGTCATCAGCGTACTGATGGTACTTCACCCCAAAACACGGATGATCTCACCCAGCGGCTTCACATAAATGTTGAACAAAAGGGGCGAGAGGACCGATTCCTGCGGCACCCCACATATGAGGGGCCTCAGAGTCGACCTCTGCCCCCCTGTCAACACAGACTGCGACCGGTCAGAGAGAAAGGAGGAGAACCACTGTAAAACAGTGCCCCCCACCCCCAACCCTTCCAACCGGTGCAGCATGATACCATGGTCGATGGTATCAAAAGCCACTGAGAGGTCTAATAGGACCAGGACAGAGGAGCAACCCCTGTCCCGAGCCCTCCAGAGATCATCAACCAATGCGACCAATGCCGTCTCTGTGCTGTACCCGGGCCTGAAGCCCGACTGGAACGGATCTAGATAAGTCGATTCATTCAGGTACTGAGGCAGCTGTCATGCAACCACACTCTCAACAACCTTCGCAACAAAGCGAAGGTTGGAGACAGGACGATAATTTGCTAACACAGCCGGGTCCAGGGAGGGCTTCTTGAGGAGGGGCCTCACCACCGCCTCTTTCAAGGCGGCAGGAAAGACACCCTCACTCAAAGAAGCATTTATAATCCCCTAGAGCCAGCCTCGCGTTACCTCCCGGGAGGCCAGTACCAACCAGGAGAGACACGGGTCCAATAAACATGCGGCCGCACTCAGTCTGCTCAGTATCCTGTCCACACTTTCGGGAGTCACAGGATCAAACTCTTCCCATATAATATTCTCAGGACTTGCCCCTGTCATCTCCCCTGGATCTACCCAGTCAGAGTCCAGCTGTTCCTGAATCTGAGCGAATTTGTCGTACAGATATTGTACAAAATCCTCAGCTCTACCCTGCAAGGGGTCCTCCCGTGCCCCCTGGTGGAGCAGGGAGTGGGCCACCCTAAACAGGGCGGCTGGGCGATTATCTGATGATGCAATAAGAGCAGAAAAGTAGTTACTCTTCTCTACTTTTATCGCCACTAGGTAATTCTTAATATGAGATCTTACCAGTGTCCGGTCGGATTCAGAACGACTAGCCCTCCAACTGCTCTCTAGGCATCTTTTCCGGTGCTTCATCTCCCTCAGCTCCTCAGTATACCAAGGAGCCAGGTGAGACCGGCGCCGGGTCAGAGGCCGCAAAGGCACGACTCGGTCCAAAGCCCCAGCAGCCGCCCTATCCCAGGCGGCTACTAAGTCCTCAGCCGAGTCATGTGCCAGAACCTCAGGAAATGGCCCAAGCTCCATCTGGAACCTATCAGGATCCATCAGGCACCTGGGGCAGAACCATCTGGTCAGTTCCGCCTCCCTGTGGTGGGGTGTGGCGGTTCAAAGGTCCAGGCGAAGGAGGGAGTAATCTGACCATGACAAGGGTTCAATCGCTATATCCCCTATCTCGAGATCACTCAACCACTGTCAAGAGACAAAAACCAGGTCCAGTGTGTGTCCCCCCCTGTGAGTAGGGCCATAAATTAACTGGGTCAGGACCATAGCCGTCATGGAAGCCATGAACTCCCGAGCCATCTCAGATGTCTCGCCGACTGATGGCAGGTTAAAATCCCCCATGACCATAAGCCTGGGGGTGTCAACCGCCACTGTGGCTATAACGTCGAGCAGCTCGGGCAGGGCTGCTGCCACGTGGCAGGGAGCCAGGTACGTGACTAGCAAGCCCAACTGCACCCTATGACCGCGCACGTTTCGCCGTGCTCTCAAAACTTTTCTATTTCAGCAAGCTGGCCTGGCCTAACTCCCATCTTTTAAATTTTTAAATTTTTTAATTCGTGATTTTACAAATTGGGTGTTTTAATCTTTGTTTCGGCCGAAATATTTAATAATTTTAAGGGATTTTTTAATATTTGTATTATCTGTATTTTATCTGGCTGTTCACCGCCCTGAGTCCTTCGGGAGTAGGGCGGTATAGAAATTTGATTAATAATAATAATAATAATAATAATGACCCCACTTCACAAGGAGGGACTCACATCCAGCCGTCTCAGGAACAGTGGCCTCCCTCAGTCCAAGACCCTCTTTAATGACAACCGCCACACCTCTGCCCCTCCCCTATTTCCCTTGAATCAGTTTAGATTCCATTTTAAAAATTACAATTATGCTAACTACTTTCCAATTCTTGACATACACTAGAAGCAGATCTTAGAAAAGTTGTATTATGAGGAACCTGTTTTCACAATGAATTGTTTTAGACATTTCAGCTGGATATTGTTTAGAATTGGTGATTTGCTCATTTAATTTAGCCAAAAGTTGTAGTAAAAATCCTTGGTCTCCAAACATTCTTGGCTAGTAAACATATCAATATAGGATGTTTGGAGCTGTACTTCAACATCTGAGGTCACAGACTCCTCATTCCTTATCTAGAGCATCTCTTGTTACAAATGTACTTCTCCAGCTCCTTTTGAAAATATTAATTTAAGCGAGTGCCATAAGTCACCTAGACTGAAGATCCATGCAGAAATTTCAGATTCTCCTCAGATTTTGAATTCTTCTTTAGGGCTTCTTTTTCATGTTTAGTATGTGGATTACTATCTCTATAGCAAATAAAGCATACCTTTGAAAATGAGTTCCACTCAAGGGAAACAAGAAAATTATGTGAAAGGCTGGGGCATGTTTTTCTCCAATACAATGAAGAAAAAGAAAATCCTTCATAATTACATTATTATCTTAAGTTCTAAATTCCATGTAATATATGAAACACTTTGCATTCCTAAGGAAAGCTGGTAATCCCAAAATGGGCTACTTACAATTTTAAAAAGAATAAAGTGTTCAGGTAACTCTATTCATTAGTATAACTCAATAGTTTCAGACATGAAACATTCCTTATAATTGTCAAAAATAGTAGTTCTGAGTCTTGAGCATTCACCAATGGTTTGCGATTGCTACTGTAAGAATTCTGCTGATGAATATTGTCATTCTTCCTCGAGTTTTGCAAATTTCAGACAAATTTAATGAGTTTCTAAAATCACTTTTTTTAGGCATCTGTCAAATGAATTTACTAAACATTTATTTCAGAGGCAATAATGATGAAATTGACTTCAGTGAAGATGTCAAAAGGATTAAAACAACTCAGAGCTGGTTCAAAGCACTAACAGATAAAGTGTTCTTTAGGCCAAGATCAACTGCTGGGGACTCCATGTATGAATGCATGTATGCATGTATGCATGTATGCATGTATGCATGTATGCATGTATGCATGTATGCATGTATGCATGTATGCATGTATGCATATAGAGAGGGGAAGGGGTTGGCACTGACTTTTTCTACCATGTTTCCCCAAAAATAAGACAGGGTCTTATTTTCTTTTGAACCACGAAATAAGGGCTAGGCCCTATTATTGGGGATCTTATTATTTTGGGGGTGCAGGAGGCCCCGGGCAGCCTAAGCACTCACAGCTGGGAGTCCAACAGAGAGAGGCTCCCTTTGCACGCCGAATTAAGCCCCTCCCCTACTGCAGTGTGTGGGTGTAGAATGCAAGCCGCCTGAAGGCTCCAAACCGTGCGGGTGCCTGTCCCTATCCCCTGCTACATACTCCCAGGCCTCACCACATTGATGTGGGTGAAGCCAGTAAGCACCAGGTCCTCGAGGAGCTCATAGCCAATGCCACTGGTGCCCACCAACAGCACCCGCATGGAAGCCACAGCCTGGGCTAGCTCTCCCTGCAAGGTCCAGCTCCAGCCGTTACCATAGAGTGGGAAGCACACTCCCAGAGCAGCTGCTGCTCTGGCTGGGGTTTGGAAACTGCAGGGGCAGAGTTTGGGGGAGAGAAAGAAAGACTTCTGCTGCTTCTGCTGCTTTCCTTGCATGCAGCCAACAGCAGAAGCAGAAGAAGTCTTTATCTCCCCCAAACTCTGCCTCTTCCAAACCCCAGCCAGGGTAGCGGCCACTCTGGGAGTGTGCTTCCCAGTCTATGGTGATGGTCATCAGAGGCCTCTCCTTCTCCCCTGATCCTCTTTGCTCCAATTGACCTGCGCCCCCCCCCCCAAGTGCTGATCAACCAGAGCACGGTGAGCCCAGGAAGCCCCTTGGGAGTCATCAGACTGGATGGCGATCAGGCCAGACTCTTCTGGCCTGATCGCCAGAGAAGAGAGCCTCGCGGGACCCTTGCCTGGCCTTCCTTCCTCCTGCTGGTCCAGTTTATTCCTTCCAGGTGCCTGGCAGCGAGATGCCGAGCAGCCGCACCGAGGGCAACCCTGACAAACACAGCTCAGCCGGCCCAGCCACAGCCAACACTCCTCACCCATGGCTAAGCTTGGCCGCAGGGGGCTGCTGGGCCTCCGCAGGTGGCAGTGGTGGCAGCAGCAACACCTGCAGCGCCTCAGCCATCCCTGCTGAGACCCGCGCCCAGCTGCAGGATGCACCAGGCCTGCTGTTGTAGTCCTCTGTGAGGACTACAAGGAAGCCTGGGGCAGTGATGCTTGCGCTGTGGCTGCTGTGGCGGGCGCTCAGTAGTGCAGGCTATGCGGACACAGCGCCTGGGTGTGGGGACAAGAGCAGGTGGGCCGCCACTATGGCACAGGAGCAGGTTCTCGAAGTCTATGGTTGGTGCCGCGGGCAGGAAAGGGGTGGGGCGCAGGAATTCACAAGGATGTGGCCACTTTGGGAGGGTTGGGGGGGGTGAGGGATCTGTGTGTGCATGTGTGAGAGGGGGTGCTTATTTTGGGGGGAGGGTGTATATTTAGGCCCACCCCAAAAATCAGTCTTGGCCTTATTTTCAGGACATGTCCTATTTTCGGGGAAACACGGTAAGCAATGTCAAACTGCTTAGAAGTTTATTTCTTAGTTTACGCAGAGCACTGGGTGTTCTTGGTGATTGCCCATCCACACATTAACTAGATCTACCCCCGCTTAGCTTTTTGAGAGTCAGTAAGCTTAAATAGGGTTGTCATCTAGCAGAGCAAAGACATAATATGTCTATATAAACAGTCAAATCACTTCTTCACTCTGCAATAAAAAGTCAAAAGTGCACAAGAAAAGAAAAGAGTGCTGTATATGCATCTTCTACCCACCACATTTCACAAATGTTTCTTGTCAACAGTTTGGCTGGCTATGATGCCTATTTTACTAACGTATGGATTTGTGTACTTGCTCTCGGTACAGATGTTTTTGTAACCCCCAAATCTTTATCTTTTATTTGGTTATTTAAAAGATTTGTATGGTTGCCCATTTTAGAGCACAACAATAATAAAATTACAACCCATACAAATCATAAAACCATAAAAACAGAAATTAAAAGTCAACCCCCCCCCCCAAAAAATCATCTCCTAGGGTACCCCAACAGCCATCCATAGGCTTCTATCATTTTACCCCAGTGCCTGGGTAGAGGTCTTGATGGCCTTTCAAAAACAAATTCCTTGAAAGCTAATGATAATGAATAGGGAACACTCCCCTTGTTTCTCTCTCATGGAACATAATGAAATGTGCTTCCTAACATTGCAATGCAAGCTGTGCCTGTTTAGTACTACATTGGTATTATCAGAAGTCAGGTCCTTGTATTGTGATATTCCGGTGCCCATTTATTCTCTTATGTGTGGCTAATATCTCTACCAGCCTTTTCTTCCATGTTTCTGCTTGTCCCCCACTCCATTTTCTTAACTCTATCTGCACACATGTCATATTCATCTTGGAATATCAGAGAAATTAGACTTTAAGAGAGAGAAATTCTGGAGTGTAAAGTCATCTATAGCTGAAAATCAAAAAGCCAGCTCTCTTGAATGATAAAGTTCTTACGTTACACATGCAGGAAACTTTTTTTTTATCTGAATGCAGTCCTGCTTTCATGAAATAGTAAAGATGCAAAGATAGAGTAGGTAAGCACCTAAAAGAGTGTGTAAATCTTGAGAAGCACTTCTGAAAATCCAGTTGCCAAATGAAATTACACAAGGCCTTCTACACATATTCTCTCCTTTCTGCCCAACTCTCAGACAGTATGGGAATACTCCCAGCAATTTTATTACTTTTCACTCAGACAGAATTCATTCCAAAATATTCCCAGCAGTGTCTTCAATTTAGGGAGGAAAAAGATTTTCAAGCTTTTCACTACATGTAGTTTCTGCCAGGTGCTATAACACAAGCCTGTTATTGTTGCCGGACACTGGATTTCAAAGTACAACTTGATATGGTTAATAGCCATTCATTCATTTATTTGCCAGTGTTGGGCAGGGGGCCAGGTTATCTTTAGCAGACAAATGGGTTTTAAAAAATGCCTCTACAGAAATAGGAAATTCTAATCCTCTGAATATCAAACTATTAAACAGTAGTTTCATTTTCTATAAATAAGCTAAATAGCAGGGGTTTAGTTGTCTTCTAATCCAGAATAGTTTGTTATCTGTGGAGATAATACAGATTGATGTTATTTTAAAACAAGTTAAGCCAGACATAAAAGTAGTAGAATAATTTCAAAAGCAATGGCAATGGGGATTTAGTGGGCAATAACCCTATTCTGGAAATAACCCAGAACCATTCTTTGATATAATTATTACAAGGGAAGCTAGAAAATGACAGACAATTTCCATTCAAAATAAGTAGTTCATAACGAACTACTTCAGCGAAACAAATGCAAATACATCCTGGGGAAATGGTTTAGCTCTTCCCAGAAATCCTTATAAGGAAATGTGATCAAACTTGTACAGTTATCTTTGGCTTGATAATAGGAAGTCTACTGCTTATTAATTAAACATATTATTATGTTTAAATGTTCTACCTATGATTAGAGACACGAGGAGCAATCTACTGCAGCAGTGTTTCTTAAACTTGGCAGCTTGGAGATGCGTGGATTTCAGCTCCCAGAATTCCATAGCCAATCTTGCTGACTGGAGAATGGGAGTTGAAGTCCATACTTATTCAAGTTGCCAAAACTAAGGAACAGTGTACTATAATATAGCAAACTGTAGCTATAATTAAATTATGTGGGAAGAAATGGATAGATGTCTATTTTTGCTACTTTTCAATTGTAGAAGATGTGATCTGCTGAACTCAGAAGCAGCCACTTAGTTTAGGAGAGGCCTAAACTAATTTCCTTAACTTTCCTTAGCAATCAGTGCTAGCAAAAGCCTGTTTGTGAAGAAAGATTTACCTGTGAGTGAATGACTAAGATGAATGTAAATTCAAGGATATAATAACGTTAAAGGCAGAAGAAGGAAACAGTTGGGAATATCTTAGAAAATGGAATGATGTGACAATTATGTCTTCCTCTTCATTGAGGGGATTGATGTTTCTTCCATAAATCTTTCACAAATTATTAATGTGTTACCACAAGACATAGAATTGTTGGCATTATTCTGAAAGACTAACCTGAAGTAGGTCCATAGATCCACAACTGTGGATAAAAGAAACTTTAACCAATTCAGTTAATTCAGAAGGGAGTGGAATTATTTTAGATCTTGTAACTTGCAACCCAGGGGTGGGTTCTAAATTTTTTTACTACTGGTTCTTGGGTGTGGCTTATTTTGTGGGTGTGGCTTGGAGGTCATGTGACTAGGTAGGCATGGCTAGCTGGTCAGAGTCATTTCTGGAAGGTCCTCACACTTACGACCAGTCCTCGCACTTACGACCCGACTCATTTGTTTGCTTTTAACACTGATCAGCTGTAGGATGGCCCTTTGAAGCCCCACGGTAAGAGTTTAAACAGTTTTTTTCCCTCTAGTCATCAGCTGGGACTCAGGAGGCAGCAACACATTGGGGGTGGGACCAAATAAAAGGTAAGAATAACGTGGGTGGGGGGGTGGGGGGTGGGGGGTGGGAGGGCGGGGGGGGGAACCGGTTCGGTGAAGTCATATCGTCACTGCTACCGGCTCGGCCGAATCGGACCGAACCGGGAGGAACCCACCACTGATGCAATCTTATTTAAATGCCTTTATATGCTTCCCTTAATATTTCTGATAATATTGGGATCTCAGTTTCTGTTGTATCATGGACATCATCATATAAATAGAGCCAAAGGATTCTTAAAAAACAAACAAACAACTACAAACACATGTAAAATGGAGAGGGTATCAATTGGAAAACTCAGACATTTTGGATCTCACTAAAAAATGAATTCCATCTCATTGCTAAGGATTTACAGATCAGTGGTTTGAAATGAGATAACAAAAAGAACATCAAAGTTTGGACAAAGTGGTTATTCCCCATTGTTCATGTCTAAGGGCCCCACTTTGCCAGCAATAAAATACATTTTTATTTCAATGACTGAAACTATCCTCTCTAGTTCATTTCTAATGTTCCATGCTTTCATTTTGCTAATTCGGGTATCAAATTTCTGTGGACATGCATTCAATATTACAAGTATATAAAGTGTTTAATAAATTTTTAAATTATAAATCAAAACCAAATTAATTGAGATTGAAGAAGGTTTTATAGAATCTATAATCTGAATAAATTTTACTCAAATATATTGAAAATCATTGAAGTACAATGATTCTGATTCTGTGTCATGACCATAGCGTATTGCAGGTTCTCCAAAGTATCTCAGGTTTTTGTGAAGTGTCTGGGAGAGTTTCTCATGGAGAATCTGAATTTGATCGAACTAAATATATATGTAATTAATTTAAATCCACTTTGATATATATTGTATTGCATGTCAAATTGTCAAATTACAGGAAGTCATAACTGGGCAACTTTATAATTAATTTCTAGATAGCTTTTTATTTCTGTTTAATCTTTTAGTATACTGACATGGACTTTATGAGATTTTTGTTGAGTCTGTGTATTACCAATATTTATGAAATGTTTGCCTATATTAGCAGAGATAAGAATGACTAAAGTATTTTCAATGAGATAGTGATAACAAAAAAAGACAAATGTCTGAAGTTATTCCTACTCTATATTTCAATATCTCATTCTCTTCTTGTGGCCATGAGATCCAGTTGACCAACAGTCCTTTTGGACAGTTTAGCAATCATTGGTCATATAGCACAATAAAAGATTATCCAGAAAGCAAGTTACGGTAATTTGCTTTCTTCCTTGGGCCTTGAGGAAAGGTTTTTCCAAACAAAATTGACATGCATACACTGGAGTATATTTAGCCCACTTTTGCACTGGTGATTGGTTCTTGGCCAGAGCAGTGAAAAGACATTTCCTGTTTTGTGAGAAGTGTAATAGGAGCCACAGATTTCACCCTAAGCCATGAGTGGGAAAAAAAGAGGAAATTGGAAGCCTTACAGTAATTAATCATTTACTATGAGACCTGTCAAAACCTTTTGTAAAGCTGATAACTGCTGTCAGTAACCAGCTAGTGCACCACCATCTGTGATTGCTTAAAATATCATCCAATACTTGGCTAAACACATTTTACATTTCTACTTCAGCCCATTTCGAAGGTATTCTCCTGGGAAGTTCTCTTTGCCAAAAAAAAAATTAAGTGGTGTTGCTGGTATCATCTAGTTATTCTTAGCTTTAATATTTACATGTATCCTTCCTATATACAGTATATATATTATATATTTGTCTTATTGGGATTTGGGATCAAATACTTGTAGTTTCTAAGAGGAATGTCTCACAGAGGCATTCATCACATCTACCATGGTGTCCAGGATGAAGAGCAAGAAAACAACTGTTACGACAACTGCTAGCAATTCCTTGAAAATGGAGCTATTGTTTTTAAAGGGATAATTTTAAGAGGTTTTCCATTCTCAGGGATTGTCCAGTAGATTCAGGATTAATGCATAAACCAGAGATAGAACAAAAGCAATATTTCTCCATCATGATTCACCCACAGTTTCTTCTATTCTTTTCACCATGATTAGTATCAAAGAAAGAATTAAGACTGGCTATGATATATCATAGTTTTTCCCAAGTTGGTGCGCTTCAGATGTATTAGATTACAGCTCCCAGAATTTGGAGTCATCGCAGTTTTGAATCAGTTTTCAGTGGTTATGTATTTTTTTTTTCTCCTTTTCTTTACATTTAACTTTGGCAGTGTATTTTTTAAAAGTCACTTACAATAACTGATCATTGTCAATAAGTCCGAAGATGCTTTCTGACTTTACAAGATTGCACCCACAAACAGAAATAAAGAAGTTTGGTTCTAAGAGAAACATTCATAGGATCCAGTGCTTTAGTAAAAATCATGAGGCAGCATTGTGCTGTTATGATGCAAGCACTGCCACCTTCATACATGTGTACAATGACACAGGAGAGCTGTGAGAAAAAGAGCAGAGCTTATATTGCATCAGTTCAATTCAGTGCAGCTTTTGTCATTGGTTCCTTCTGTATGTTTGTGCCCCCAACCCTCAGATTCAAATGATTCTGACTTTCATGTTTTTTAACTTTAGATTTTCAAGTAATTCTTGAATATAAAATTTTCAGTGAAATGTGGGAGCAAAATCAGCTCATTAGATAAAATCAGCACATTAGTTTCCTCTCTGGCCCCCATCAGTTTTTACCCAATTATTTCTTTCATACAGCATTGTTAAAATAATAGAATATTACTGCATTTGAATATTGTTTTAATATCATAGAAGTAGCCATTCTCTACTGAACTCTTTATAAAAAGAAGATAATACCTCCAGCCCAGGAGAATGATTGTACTGATGGCTTCATATTTTATAGGGAACTCTAAAGAAAGTCCAGAAAACAAACTTCTAATTTGAATTCTGTTTTGCTTTGGAATTTACAATGCATTCTAGTTTTGATCTGTAAATGAAAGAAAACACTTTTGTTCATCAAAGCCCCTTTGTCCTGAGCACTTCGAGGCTTTACATACTAATTATCCAGTCAAAGGACATAAAAATGAATGAATACAATTGGGCCAAAGAGAAATCATTTTATAAATAGTGTTTCCAAATATATGCATACTAAGGGCTGTTAAGTATTTTCAGTGATACCAGAAACTTACATATTACTCTCTTTAGGGAGGAGGAGGGGAAAGAGAAGAGGAAGAGGAGGAGGAGGGGGGGAAGGGAAGGGGAAGGGGGGAAGAAGAAGAAGAAGAAGAAGAAGAAGAAGAAGAAGAAGAAGAAGAAGAAGAAGAAGAAGAAGAAGAAGAAGAAGAAGAAGAAGAAGAAGAAGAAGAAGAGGAGGAGGAGGAGGAGGAGGAGGAGGAGGAGGAGGAGGAGGAGGAGGAGGAGGAGGAGGAGGAGGAGTTGTTCTTGGCCTTCTGAACTGTCCCAATGCCAAGGATTAGTACAGAAATTATCTGTGACTTCAAATTATTATGCACTCTGTATTAGCATAATGATTTTTCTACCTTCCATGGTATTTCATTGCTATCTATAAGCTCCCAAACGCCCTTAAGCTTGTTAATAACCATTACAGCTGCTCAATGAAATGAATCAAGACTAAACTGAACTCACCTGAGCCTAAATAGATTAACCTTACTCAAGTATAACACTCTCTGAATTCAGCTGGATCTTTTTGCCTCAACAAAGGATAAACCCAAGTGGAATAAAACACAAGCTGGCTTTTAATCTTTAATGTGCATGTTGACCAGATCCAAGCCTGCTTAGCTTTGAGCAGAGTTGCAGTAAAGTAAGTTCTCAGATCATTCCTAAGGACCCAGAACAAACCTTATTGACAATACATACATTTATTTAGTGTTACAAAAGTACCTCATCTTTCAATGAATTTGAAAATAATTAGTTTATGCTTTTACTAGTCAGCTTTCAAAATTCACTCATGCAACTTGTGAGAAATAGTGATTCAAACAAGGCTTTTCAAAATTACAATTATTGCTATTAAATCCACTTTATAAAAATGTTTTACAAGCCCTAGTCTTCACTACAATATTGCAAAATAAAAAAACACTATGTTGCATAATAAAATATTAATTTTCAAGAGTCTGAAATTAGAGTCTAATAAAGTACTATGTTTTTTGGGTTTTTTTGAAAAATATTTTTTTATTTTTTTCCCCAAACATAAACATAAAATATATCTTTTAAGAACGAAGTCTTGATCCGGTCATAGATAGGTACAATCACTTACATTCCTTTAACAAAGTACTATGTTAAAGTAACACATTTTAATACTGGAGGGTACCCTGGAGCATACTGTACATACACTTTCAAAATGTATAGTAGAATATTTTGTTGCCTATTCACCTTATGAAAATTATGATTTATTAGAATGCGACCATCTATCCTCTCTTGTTCCATTCCTTGATATCCTTGTTATCTAAGCTGATGAAAGGCACTCCTGTCCACTGCCACCAAGTTATGGATCTGATTGTTGAGAGGGAGTGTTTTTCAGTCCCCTATCAGTTGAATTTTTCTAATCCAATTAGCCAATTCCCCATCAAAAGTACTTCCATTTCTTCTAGATAATAATTTTTTCTGCCATCATACAAACCTGCCTGCAAGTACACATTCAACGTTTCCTCATCTTCTCTGGAAATATCAGTTTAAAAAAAAAATAGAGAATCATTTTTCATTTGTATTTCAGTTGATGTTGGAATCATAAAATTAGATAATCTTCCTAGGACATCCATGTAAATGTAAATTCATGTAATAATAATAAATTTATTTACGGTCACAGACCAAAATGCAAGCATAGCTACAGAAAAACATAGGAAAAAGAATATCACGAACAGCCGGCCACCGGAAGCCCCGGCCGAGAGGGACCACAGCGCTCTCCTCTAATGGTTACGGCTCTTAGAAAAAATTTTGAGACCTGAGAGGTAGTGTATGAGGAGCCATCCCCTAAACAATACAAGGCCAAATCACTATCATTGGGCCCACAGAAATCTGTCTCTAAGAGAGACATCAAATTAGTCCTGGCTATGTTGTACATGGGGCAGTGTAAAAGGACATGCTCCACAGTCTCAACCTCCGCTCTACCACAGGGACATAGCCGCTCGCCCCTCGGAAGCCTCTTGAATCGACCGTCCAGCAATGCTGAAGGCAAGACATTAAAACGAGCAAGGGATATACTTAGGGATGGTTAGAGTATAGAAATATGAGGCCATCCTCAGTCCAAAATTATTAAGTTGGCTGAAGACCAGAGGGGAGCAGGTTTTATTGGCTCTAGCTCTCAGATATTGTAAGTCTATGTCCACAAGCCGTTGGACTACCCTACATTGGGCGTCTTTAAGGCCATAGTCTCCCATGGCATCCCCCGAAAAACCTAACAGGTGGAGTTTCTTCGTCAGATCCCTCTCCCATCGAGACGTATAGGGGTCAGCTAACACCAGGGAGAGGTAGCTGCCAGGGGCTGCCAAAAAGAGTGCCCGAAACCACCATTTAAAGGTGTTGATCCACGCCATGCATTCGACTGATCGAATGCCCAGTTCCAGATACATCGGAGCAAAGCCAACACAGGGAGGGAGACCCAAAAGTTTCCTTAAAAAAGCAGCCTGGGTTCTTTCAATACACTTCTTGAAGTCCTGTATCCATATAGGAATTCCATAAAGAGTTTGGGCCAAGGTTTTGGCTTTGTAAATACGCAGAGCAGAAGGAATAAATTGGCCACCTTGGGTATAGAAAAATCTTAAAATCTGCTGATGGCTACAAAAAGCTGAATTCAGCACCTGGGTTCGGTGTCTAGTCCAAGCACCAGTGTTCTGAAAATGTATACCTAAATACTTAAAATGGGAAACCTGCTTAACAGCATTACCCTTAATAGCCCAGTTGTGTAACTTCCGGGCACTAGAGAACACTAAGACTTTTGATTTATCGTAGTTAATGGACAAGTGATTCTCAGCACAGTAGGACCCAAATGCAGAGAGAAGCCTTTTCAGGCCAAGCCTCGTCAGTGATAGGAGGACCGCGTCATCAGCATAAAGGAGAAGCGGGATCTTCGTTGTTGACAGCTTTGGGGCGAGAGACTCAATACATCCAATATAAGAGGCCAAATCAGATAAAAATAGGTTAAACAAAAGAGGAGCCAGGAGACAGCCCTGCCTTACTCCACTCTTTATCGGGACAGGGTTAGAGAGTTCTCCCTGCAAACTACACCTGACCTGACTAGAAGTCTGATTATATAGGGATCTAATTAGGAACAACAGACGTCTGTCGATGGAGCTTTTGAGCAATTTTGTCCACAACAATTCCCTTGGGATTGAATCAAATGCTGCCTTTAAATCGATAAAAGCAGTAAAAAGTTTACCACCTGGTATGGTGGCATATTTGTCAACCAGGTGCGCTAGGACAAAGCAGTGGTCCAATGTGGCACAGCCTGCTTTAAACCCAATCTGTTCAGCACCAATAATGTTGGACTCCTCGACCCAGCTGAGGAGTCTGCGTTGGAGATATTTAGCGTACAATTTCCCAATGATGGAGAGCAGACTTATAGGACGATAATCGGCTGGGTTGTTCCTATTTCCTCGTTTAAAAATAGGGACAATAATTGCTTGGTTCCAGGAGGTAGGAATCCTGCCAGAGGTATTGATATGGGTAAAGAGTGTTGCTAAAAGAGGAGACCACCACTTGGGATTAGATTTTAACAGATCAGGGGGTATAGCATCAACGAGCTTATCTCTGAACTTAAGTCAGGCAAAGCTCCTGACTTAAGTTCAGAGATAAGCTCGTTGATCTCAGCATGAGTCACGGGGTGCCAGTCCGGAATTGCAGGGGGCAGTTGTTGTCCGAGTCCGGTCGTGACTATTGAAGCCTGGAAGATTGATCCAAAATGGCTTTCCCAATCTCTGTTGGAAATACAACAGAGAGGGAGTTCTTGATGACCAGGCAGCGAACAGGCGACCATTTGCCAAAATAGTCGGGTGTTCTTCTGCTGAATAGAGAGGAGAAGTAGGCTCTTATTTGATACTCTAACCAGGGAGAGCTCTCTCGGCAGAGCTGCAGGCAACTACAACGGCTCCTATCCAAGCTTAAACTGACTTATTTTATCTTCTAACTGTTTTTAAGGTTTCTGTTTTAATTTTTAAATTTTTTAAGTTTTAAATTTTAAATATTTCTATATTTTATATTTTTATATTTCTTAATTTACCTTTAGCTATACCCCGGCTATAGTAGCTGTATTTTTAACAACTTTTAACTACCTGAGCTGGCCTCAGTTTTGGGAGTGTTTTTGCTGCCGCTTTTGTTGCTGCTATCTACGATTTATTGCTTTAGCTTGGAAGCCGAGTACTGCCAAGCTTTGGTCTGACTTCTTTTTCTATCTGACAATTATTTTTAACTATCATTTTGTTACTCCATTTATCTTATTATTTTTATCTACTCCCTGCTCCTTGCTCTGCCGGGAGGGTAGGATCCTTGCCTTACTCGTGAGGAGTTTTGTTGTTATTTGCATCAGGGCTTGTTTCCTCTTGATCCCTCTGCCTCTGGACCTGGACTCGTCCCAGAAACTAGATTTTTTGCCATATTATATAATGAAGTCAAGGAAAAGGACTTGGCTCCCCAACCTTCTTTGAAGCAATCTAAGATTGAGGACTTTGCTTTAATTCGACCTCCCTGCCTGAAAACTCTAGCTCCTTTTCATCTGACTGCTGCTGGTCGTCGTGATCTTCCGTTGGTCGAGGATGTCGTCCCCCGAGTTGAGAACAAAGGCTCTTCAAAAACTACGGCCCCCACTCAACCTTCAAATGAACCTACTCTTATAGAACTCTTGGCCCAGCAATGTTTTCTGGTTGCAGAAACAACTGCGAGTATACAGTCACAGCTTGATAAAATAATAAGTACTTTAGATTGTCTAGTTTCCTCGATTACCGCCGGCTGCCCTGGACGGACTGCTCGGCAGCCTGGTGC